>NC_089816.1:33657906-33782906 GCF_029633855.1 Hoplias malabaricus
CGTGTTTAACATGTGTTTTATTTTCTGATCATCAGCCGCAGCAAAGTGTCACTGACTCAGCGTCAGCGCCTGGAGTCGCCATCAGAAGCAAATGTAGGTGGTTTACAGTCGATAAGCCTGTTACATCCCGCTGTATGTTTATAGAGAGTACATTTATGGCTTTGTTTTCACTGGAATTCAGGCTTAAATTTGACATTAAAGCAACCCTAGGTCGTATTTTTTATAATTAAATAATTGTGATGCTCCACTGAGCTGTCATTTCTACTCTGGCCTCAGCGCTACAGAAGCTGCACTATGTAACTTTTGGTGGAGGGTAGTAATCCACCCCCCCCCCCTTGATTTCTGGACCGTGCTGAAAAACTAATTACACTTCTGTGCCTCTGGGGGAGCCCAAGAGCAAAAATACTGAATGTTACATAGTGTTCCTTTAAAGCTTAAGCATTAGTGCTCATTAAAGCAACACTGGGTTGAAATCTAGGGGGATGGGTTAGGGGTGTGGTTTCTACCCTCTCCAGAAAGTACATAGTGTAGTTTCTGCAGTGCTGAGCCCCGAGTAGCTCTTTTCTCCCTGTTACAGCTCAGTGGAGCATCACAATGATTCAGAAGTAAAAATATGACCTAGAGTTGGGTCAACGTCAGCTGTGTCCACTGTGAGTCATTTGGCAGGAGTCCGTGTGAATATTCTGTCATATATTTGTTAGAGGTTGTGTTTATTTGTTAATGCTGTTTGCGCTCTGAAAGCTGTTATAGTGAGGGAGCGTCCTTGGTCCACGATGCTGATTCCCGACGACCCGATGCCTCCTCCTCCCATCCCACCGCCTCGGAAAAGTCCTGGAATCATGGCCTTCAACAGCAGCCCCCTGTCCAAGAGCATCTCCATCAGCAACATCGCCGGGTCAGTGCTGCAGGGGTTAACTCAATGACGCTGGTTTATTTAATGCTTTATAATAGACTTCAACATTATGGTGCTTTTCCACTGCATGGGACCTACTCGACCCGACTTGGCTCTTTCGCTTTTCCACTGGCCACATCAGGTCCTGGTTCTGGTCCTGGTTCTGGAAGCGGGTTCTTGTTTAGTGGCTGTTCTCTCGTGGTTTTTAAATTTTACGTTCAAGAGCTGTTTTGTTTACTGTACTTTTCTGTTAAAAAACAGATACACACCGTAAAAACCCTGTAGTATTTACATAAAAATAACAAAGAAACATTGTTTTGCCATAAAATTAACACTTTAATAGTGTGACAAATAGAATGGAGACTGAGGTAGAGCTGTATTTAGATACAAAAATAACGATATTCAGCCCTTAAAAGGAGTGAAGAAGTGTGCAGTGTCTGGGCGCCAAATTTGGAGCAGCAAGGCATGCTGGGAGCTCCCTAATGAGTCTCAGCTCCTCCCAGTCATTGAACACGTGTATCGCCCCCTAACGGTCTGTGCATTTAACCGTGAAATAATGTGTTTTTTACAGTAAAGAGATGTAAAGATGAGTGTTTTGGCTGATAAAAGTATATATATTTATAGTATAGTCTTATTTTAAAGTGGTACTGACCCGTTTGTGGTGGATTGACCAGTTCTCAGTGAAGGATGAGGGTGTTGGTGAGGAGGGGAAGGTTAGACCGCTACAGCGCTGTGAATCAAACTGAAACGGATAGAAAGTGATTAAAGGCAAGTCTCTAACTGAGGGTTTTATTTTTTCAGGCAAATGGACGATGCCCCGCTGAAGGGCCAGAAGTTCCTCTCTCAGTCCACAGACTCTCTGCACAAGATCAGCAGAGTCAACGAGTCCACAGAGTCGCTCACAGACGAAGGTCAGCCTCCGCTCACAACCACAACCATGTTTCCTTTCTGACTTTAACCCAGGGAACAGACGGAAGCTTTAGTGCGTACCGTCACTGTCCGAATGTATCTCTGAATATTAACTTTAGAGAAGGAAATGTCCATCAGTCACATGTCCATCAGAGTTTGGGCTCCTCTACACTAACCACAGAGGGGTTTCAGAGCAGTGTAGTCTGACCGCTGCTCCCCTCTGCCCCCTGCAGGTGCGGAGCTGATGGATGGTCAGCTGATGGGGGATTTTGAAGCGGATGCCAAGGAGCTGGAGGCCGACTCCTGGAGTTTAACTGTGGACAGGAAGTATCTAAAACAGCTCAAGAAGGACGTGATCAAGAGGCAGGACGTCATCTACGGTAAGACGGAGGGCACGAAAGCTTGTTAGAAGCAGGATTCTTTTGTTAATGAGTGTGTTTTTAAGTTTGCAGTGTTTATGTTCCCCTCTGTCCCTCCCTGCAGAACTGATCCAGACAGAGATGCACCACGTGCGGACCCTGCGTATAATGGCTGAGGTTTACTGTAAAGGTTTGCAGAAGGAGGTGCAGCTGGAGGCTTCTGTGATGGACAAGATGTTCCCCATGGTGGACGAGCTCCTGGACCTGCACACGCTCTTCCTCACGCAGCTGCTGGACCGCAGGAGGGTGGCACAGGCTGATCGAGAGGGCGAGGGGGGATATATCATCCGCAGGATCGGAGACGTGCTGCTGGATCAGGTGAGTCTTTTAACTCTTTCAAAGCTGGTAGCTTCTTAATAGGTAATATACGTAATATTTTATATTATGTATTATATTAATAAACAGCCTTAGAATCACTGTGATGCTCCACTGAGCCGTAATAAACTGCACTATGTAGATTTTAAAGGAGGAGAGGAGACCACTGCCCCCTTCCCATTGATTTCAGTACAGTGCTGTAAATATGAATTACACTAGGGGGAGCCCCAGGAGCAAAATAAAACCAAAAACAAAATAAATAAATAGGAAACTATATTGTGACGTGTAAACCCTGCAGAGGACTGATTGGCCAGAGCAACCTGTCAATCACCACCCAATGCAGACGTCCAGCACTAACTCCTCATCTGCAAAATCTCCAGCTGCAGCAGAGATTACGTTTGTTTTTATCGGACTCCGGGTTGTTTTATCCGAGCGGGTTCAAGTCCCGATCCGGGTGACTGTCTGTGAGGAGTGTGGTGTGTTCTCCCTGTGTCTACGTGGGTTTCCTCCGGGTGACTGTCTGTGAGGAGTGCGGTGTGTTCTCCCTGTGTCTGCGTGGGTTTCCTCTGGGTGACTGTCTGTGAGGAGTGTGGTGTGTTCTCCCTGTGTCTACGTGGGTTTCCTCCGGGTGACTGTCTGTGAGGAGTGTGGTGTGTTCTCCTTGTGTTTGCATGGGTTTCCTCCGGGTGACTGTCTGTGAGGAGTGTGGTGTGTTCTCTCTGTGTCTGCGTGGGTCTCCCTGTTGTTTTTTATAAGTTCCAGAATGGGTTTCAGTGAATCCAAGTGCTCCGGTCCTTTATTTATGTTGAAGTCAGTGATTGCCTGGAAATGAATGTGAGATGTGACGCTCAGATCAGTGCGTCTCTGACTCTTTATCTGTGCTGTGTTTGGTGTAGTTTACTGGCTCCAATGCAGAGAGGATGACGAAGGTGTACGGGAAGTTCTGCAGCCGCCACAACGAGACTGTAAATCTGTACAAGGAGCTTCACGCCAAAGACAAACGCTTTCAGGCTTTTATCAGAGTAAACACACACACACACACAGTGTGAAGAGAACTGCTGTGAAGGTGATACTCACTTCAGAAAATCAGAAACTCCCTCCAACGTCTCTGATGTTTTTTATTTCTCCTCAGAAAATGATGAGCAGTCCCGTTGTGCGGAGGTTGAGCATCCCCGAATGTGTTCTCTTAGTGACCCAGCGCCTCACCAAATACCCAGTGTTACTGCAGAGGGTCCTCCAGCACACGAAAGGTCAGCATCTCCAGCTCAATGATGGTTGGGTTCATTACGTTCACACAGCTCTATAATGAAAGATTACAGAGATCCCCCACTTCTTCTGGAGAAGAGAATGTAATGAACCTTTAGGGAACACAGCTGTACTTTAAAGGAACACATTGTAATATCTTTACCTTAAAACTTCAGCTTCAAAATCATTGAGATGCTTCATGGACCTGTACTAGAGACAACAGAGTCTTTCTTATTGCTACTCTGGGGTCAGCCCTTTGGAAACTACACTATGTAACCTGTGGAGGAAGGTAGGAGACCACAGTGGATATCTTTCCCTCCACATTTATTTAGGTACCGTCTTTAAACACTAGGGGGAGCCCCAGGAACATAAAACCCAAATCTAACCTAGTGTCCCTTTAACACTTCTCGGCTCACTCTTTGTGATCGAGGGAGTAGCTCAGTGTAGAGCTGCAGCTCTTTCCCGTTGAGAGCAGTCAGTGGAGGTTGTTCACCTCCTAAGGAGGAGGTATCCCAGGCACCCAGGAGCCCCCGGAGGGATTATAGCCCTGGGTTATAGAACGCCTGGGGATCCACCAGGAAGAGCTGGAGGAAACTTTGTTGGTCAGAAACATCTGGGCTTGAACCTGAATTGAATTAAGATTGCACTGTTGTTCTATCAGTTCTAGTATTCACCATTGGTCTCCTGTTTGTGTTTTGCATGACGTGTGCTGTAACCTGACTGTGATGGGCTCAGATGCGGAGGAGGAGCACGTGGAGATGGCGGAGGCTCTACAGCAGGTGAAGGAGGTGATTGCGGCGGTGGATTTGAAGGTGAGCGAGTACGAGAAGAGACGCAGGCTGAAGGAGATCCACAGTCGGACGGACAGTAAATCCATCATGAGGATGAAGAGCGGGCAGATGTTCGCCCGAGAGGACCTCATCCGCGGGCGCAGGCTCCTGCACGACGGACCGGTGCAGCTGAAGACCTCAGCCGGACGACTGAAAGGTGGGAGGGATGGTTTACTGTGGAGCTCTGACTCTGAGGGTCCCTCGGGGGTGTAGGACATTGGTTGGGCTCTCCTGGAGCTGAGTTACAGGGCGTAGTGGTTAAAATCTCCCTCTATGAAACGGGACGACCCTTCAAGACCCTGGTACATCATCAGAACACAAATAAAACAGAGTAGCACGTCATTCCCAGGCGACTAGCGCCGCTCTGTAGCAGCTCTGCACCAGTCTGCAGTGATATCAGAGGAGCTGCTGGACCTCTCTCCCAACAAGAACCGAGACCCCCACCTCTCAGGGATACAGAGCGGTAGGGCCCAGTGCTGGGGGCAAGGGGGTAGATGGGATTCACCCTTTGTCTCTCTCAATACTGGAGGTTTTAGTACCCCTTCTAGACTCATGAGCAGCTGCTCAAAAACCTCCCAGGCTGTTCTGTGGAGATAGCACTTGCACAAATGACCATGTCCATGGGAGATGTATCTTAAAGCACCTGAATTCATTGATTATACGCAGTGTCTTAATGCTTCTGGACATAGAGAGCCTTCTGAACTGTATGTCCTCCCTGTTACTATAACGACGAATCCTCTGTTGTGTTGTGTGTTTCTCCAGATGTGCAGGCCTTGCTGCTCTCCGATGTCTTTGTGTTCCTGCAGGAGAAAGACCAGAAATATGTTTTCGCATCTCTGGTACGTATTCTGATCGCTGTTCGAGATCTATTCCCGACTCAGGTTCGTTTATCTGTGTGTAAATGACCACTGTGTGTGTGTGTGTGTGTGTGTGTGGGGGGTTACAGGACCAGCGCTCTACAGTGATCTCTCTGCACAAACTGATAGTGAGGGAGGTCGCTAATGAAGAGCGCGGGCTCTTCCTCATCACGGTGGGGATGGAGAAGCCGGAGATGGTGGAGGTTTACGCCAGCTCCAAAGTGGAGAGGAACACGTGGATCCAGCTCATCCAGAACGCCATGCAGTCTGTGTGAGTCTCTTCAACCCGAGGGTATACCTCAGTCGTGTTCATCAGTAACTACACTCTACCTGCAACATAAACACCCCACCGCCCCAAGGCTGATTTGTTCACGGAGTGTGGAGAGTTTATTAAGTGCTGCCTTCGCTCTGAGCTCCATCAGAACAAAACCGTGATGGGTTCTCTCTGTGTCTGCGTGGGTTTCCTCCGGGTGACTGTCTGTGAGGAGTGTGGTGTGTTCTCCCTGTGTCTGCGTGGGTTTCCTCCGGGTGACTGTCTGTGAGGATTGTGGTGTGTTCTCCCTGTGTCTGCGTGGGTTTCCTCCGGGTGACTGTCTGTGAGGAGTGTGGTGTGTTCTCCCTGTGTCTGCGTGGGTTTCCTCCGGGTGACTGTCTGTGTGGGGTGTTCTCTCTGTGTCTGCGTGGGTTTCCTCCGGGTGACTGTCTGTGAGGATTGTGGTGTGTTCTCCCTGTGTCTGCGTGGGTTTCCTCCGGGTGACTGTCTGTGAGGAGTGTGGTGTGTTCTCCCTGTGTCTGCGTGGGTTTCCTCCGGGTGACTGTCTGTGAGGAGTGTGGCGACTCAAAATTGACCGCAGGTGTGTGTGTGTCTGTCAAGGACTGGCGCCCCCTCCAGGGTGTATTCCAGGTAGGCTCTGGACCCACCGTGACCCTGAATTGGATAAGCGGCTACAGATAATGAATGAATGGATGGATTATAAAAATGATTCTTTATTCTATTTTCTCAGTTGTCCTCGTAAAGTGATAGGACTGTGCCATCAGGGAGTCACTCTCTGAGCGTAAACCACACTTCACACAACTTCACCAAAACTCTATAGCGGTGTTTGTTGTGGAAAAGCACAGAAAACTTTAATTACACAGTATCCGCTGAGCTTTAATGTCGAAAATAAGTGATATAACCCTTCAACCAGAGCACACCCCAGAACCTGAGGGAAATTCAGTGTTCCAGCCGTCACCACGTGTGTACCGTATGTATGTGTAGTGTGTAAACGCTGACACTGCTGCTCTGTGTCTGTGTTTGATGTCCACCCTGGAGTTAGAAGATGTCCGTTGTTTGGTGGGCAGTCTGTGTTTAACGTGCAGAGGCGCTTAACGTGCCGCAAGTTGGTCTCCCCCCGCTCTGATGGTACAGTCCTATCACTTTCATTACGAGACGCAGTGAAGGGGAAGGTGAGAGAATGTAAAACCCAGTTTCCTATGTTTGTATTTAGCCTCAAACGATCAGGAAACAAGAAGTGTGTGAGAGTTTGGGTTTCGATGATTTACAGATGGAGATTCACTATCACTGTATGCAAATTAGTGAGTCAATGTTCCCGCCCCCTTTCCCTCACACCCTAGTTTCCACTATCACTTTTTCCTCGCTGCAAACAGTGCAGCAGAGCCCCGCCCCCGTGTACAGCGCCCTATGCATTGCTCACAGTTCAACATTCTACAGAACAATGCTGCTTTCCAACTGAGCCAGAGGTTAGCACTTACACAGTCAGTCCTCTTTATTCTGAACCTCGGCTTTGCCCTCCACTCCTTTATCGCTCCACCTGAGATTCTGTTCGCTTTCCGTTCACACGATGCTGGGGAAAACGGATGTTGTGTGTGTGGATGTTCTGACTGTCTCCGCTCTTCCTGCAGAGAGAAGGAGGACGATGAAGGGGTTCCGAGTGAAAACGAAGAAGACAAGAGACTCCAGGAGGTCAAAGCCAAAGAGATCAGAGGTACTCCCACTTGTCTTCAAGCGTTGTTTGACAGCTCAGTGTCTTCATATGAAATCCCTCGTATAGAAATGCTCCCGCCAGTGTATTATTACTTAATGATTTTATTACTGATTAGCGGCATTGGTTTGTGTAGTTAATTGTTGTTAATTGTAAGTTTAAAAAGCATTTAGTTGCTGAAAGAAGCCACACAATGAGCTTCACCTGGATTGATTTTTTTTTTTACTGTCAGTCACTCAGGAGTGCAGCCGTTTACACAGTGCTTTACACAGCCATTAGCTACAGCTGTTTACTCCTACATACAGTTACACTACAGAAACATAGAGACACCGTGAGTTCCTGCCTCTGCTCCTCTCTGCTGTGAGCTCTGCACAGAACAGACTGCCTTTACTCCTCAAACTGTGGAATAAAATAAACTGAGAAAAATAAAGTGCATTTTGGATGATGCCAGCTGCCAGCAAAAGGATAAAGGTCTGATCCAGAGAGAAACTGTGGTTAATGGTCTTAAAACGGTATAAAATACTGTGTTATTAATGTCAGTGATGCTGTGCTCAGAGCTGCTGCAGAAGAAGGATGAGCAGGTGGTGTGTTTGCTGGAAGAGAAGGTGCGTTTGTTTCGGGAACTCTGTGACAGCGTCTCGCCGGAGGACGCCACGCTGCGCAGCAGGATGATGTTCAGGGCCACCACTGATGAGGTCACCAAGGGAGAACCAATCATTAGAGACGCTCTGACGGAAGGTGAGTGTGTAAACTTCCATCACTGACCCTAGATTCTGAATAAATTAATGTCCAACATTTTGCATTTGACTTCTTGTGTGCAGTGGAGAAGCTGCAGGAGCTGGTGAACAGCAGTGTGTGTGGAGCGATGGGACAGCAGGTGTGTGTGGGCTCGGAGGGTGTGTGTGCGGGCTCTGTGAGTTTACCACGACGGGCCGAAACGTTCGGAGGATTCGACAGCCACCAGATGAACAGCTCCAAGGGCAGAGGTTTGCTTTGAATATTGAAACAATGACAACTTCTTAATGTATATTTGCAAAGAAAAAGCTGTGAGTGTGTGTGTGTGTGTGTGTGAGAGAGAGAGAGAGAGAGAGAGAGAGAGAGAGAGAGAGAATGTAAGAAGTTAACCTGTGCATTTGATCCTCAGATGGAGAGAGAGAGGAAGCAGATGAGTCAGCGGATCTGCGGAGAACTGAGTCAGACAGCGTCCTGAAGAAGGTGTGTGTGTGTGTGTGTGAGAGAGAGAGAGAGAGAGAGAGAGAGAGAACATGAGGTCATCAACAATGTTTTAGTTGCTGTGTGTGCAGCGGAGTACTACAGATAAAATACATTTTTAACTCTGTGTGTGTGTGCGTTATACACTCTTAACAGTGTTTTTATGACTCAACACTCCTGGCGAATACCTTCCCTTACTACTGTAGTTTATTTACGCGGTAGTTTATGTAGCTCACACCTACAGCAGCAGAGTTAACCCCTTATTTCCCAGAGACGTGGGGGTCCCACGGTGTCCGTCAGTCCATAAAGGGTCACACATTGCACTGTGGACAAGGTTAAAACCCCCTGCTGTGTATAATTTACAGCATTATTCAGTTGTGGTAATGTTTACTTTATCACTGCTGCGGTGTCCGCTGTGAGTCTATAAAACGATGAGCAGTCGTTATTGAATCTCCTTCCATGGGGATGATGATGGTGACGATGATGATGCTCTCTCTGAACTGCAGTGTTTCCTGGAGGTGATGTTGTGTGTGTGTGAGGGTTGTGTTTGAGTGTGTAATTACTCTTCTCTTCCACAGGGGGGCAACGCTAACCTTCTGCTGCTGCTTAAGAGGAACAGTGAGGTAGGAGGAGCATTGGAGTGTGTGTGGGTGTGTGTTGGGTTTTTACCCGTTAGTGTTAGGATTAGGTGTAATACTCGTGTCAGGTTTAGGGTTAGAGTTAGTGTCCGTATGAGGGCAGTGGTCCTCAAGGTGGAGCTATGGCTAGAAGTGGGTGGAGGAGGGGGGGAGGGGGGTTGGGAACGTAGCAGTGTAAATGTATGAAGTGTGAAATGCATGTGCAGCAATGTGACTTTATCATGTGTTGTTCAATAAAAGCTGCAGTTGTGTATGAATTAAAATGTTGAAATACATTGGTGTGTGTGTGTGAGGGAGGGAGGGAGGGTCACACTGATGAGATGATTAGTGTTATCTGTTCACTCAGACTAAATGAAAGTCTCCCTCTCTTTCTTCCTCTTTTCACTCTTTTTATATTCTCTCTCCCTCCCTCTCTCTCTCTTTCTCTTTTTCAGCAGGTACTCCAAAGTGTCACTCGTCTTCACGACCTTCTTAACACGTTACAGGTGAGTCACTACAACCCCCCCCCATCTCTCTCTCTCTCTCTCTCTCTCACACACACACACACACACCTCTTTCACATCTCTCTTATCACCCTGTGCCTGCTCTCTCTCTCTTCTTCGCTGCCATCCCTCCATTACCCCCTTCTCTCTCTCTCTCTCTCTCTCCCTCCCCTCCCCTCTCTCCCCCTCCCCCCCTCTCTCTGTCTCTCACACCCTCTTTGTCTCTATCTCTCTGTCCCCCCCTCTCTCTCACACACACACTCTCTCTCTGTCTCCCCCTCTCTGTCTCTCTCTCCCCCTTCCCCCTCTCTCTCTCTCTCTCTCTCTCTCTCTCTCTCTCTGTGTCTCCCTCTCTCTCTCCCACTCTGTCTCTCTCTCTTTTTCTCTTTCTCCTTCTCTTTTTCTCTCACACACTCTCTCTCTCCCTCTCTCTCTCCCCCCCTTCCCTCTCCCTCTCTCTCTCACACTCTCTTTTTCTCTTTCTCCTTCTCTTTTTCTCTCTCTCACACACTCTCTCTCTCTCAGGCCGTGGTCGTGCAGCAGGACACTTTCGTCGAGGACCAGCGTCAGGCCCTCAGTGAACGACCCTCCCGCCATCCCTCCATCTCCTCCTCCTCGTCCTCCTCCTCCTCGCGGCCGGCCTCTCTGATCGAGCAGGAGAAGCAGAGGAGCGCGGAGCGGCAGCGGCAGGAGGCGGAGGAGAGGAGGCGCAGGGAGAAGGAGTGGGAGCAGAGGGAGAAGGACGTGCAGCAGAGAGAAGAGCGCCTGAACGCTCTGGAGGAGGAGAACGAGAGGAGACGCAGGGAGCTGGAGGAGGAGAAGAACGATTTTCAGACCAAGAAGGAGGAGTACCAGAGAGACCTGGCGAGGCTGAAGGACAGTCAGAGGAAACTAGAGAGAGAGAGAGAGCAGCTGTACACACAGATACAGCTCCGGCAGAGCGCTGAGGTGAGGTTTATGACCCTCATCAACAAAACACACCATGGTTCAGTGCTGAACATACTCCACCACTCGTCATGTATTTACCATCACTCCACAGAACGCTGCTCCACCGCCAGACACTAGGGGGGGCTATACCCCTCTGGCCCACATTGTTGGCATTGGACGTAGTTAATTGAGGCTTCAGATGACGTCAGCTCCCTTTGAAACGAGAGGATGGAGAGATCTTTTACAGCTGATTAATACAAAAACACTATATAAAAAAAGCTTGATTTAACATTTATGTGTCGGGGCACCGTTGTCTTTCAGAACTTTAAAAGTACAGTAAATAAATGCAGTGTGGTCTCTGACTTATGCTCAGTGCTGTAATAAGATACAATAAGAAGCTCAGGTGGTGGAGGTATGACAACGGAAGAGAAGAGGAAGGAGAGTGGCAGGGGAAGGGGGTTCTGCTAATAGCATGTGGTTGCAGGATCAGTCCAGGGCTCCGGGGGGCGCTGTACCACTTGCTCATTAGGTATGAACTGCTCAGACATTGATGTTATTTCCAAAAAAATAATTTTCCATCGCTGTTTTTCGCAGTTGATCTTCAAGTATATTCTAAAACTCTTATTATGAAACATATATTATTCTAAAACTCTTATTATTTTGAAACTCTTATTATTTTAAAACTCTTATTCTGAAATTCTTATTATAACTCTTATTATGAAACACATTTTTTTGGGTTATTTTTTTATTATTATTATTATTTAGAACCACATAATATAATTTTCCACCAAAATCAATCGGTTCTGGGACTGGAATTGTCCATTCCCAGCTGCAACCAAGGAACAGTGGGTCCTTCAGCGTGAACTGACGAGATAAAGAAGCTCCAGAAAGAGCTCAGAGCCTCAAGTAAAGCGTTATGGCGCAGTGGAGCTGGACGGGTCGTTTACAGAGTGTTATATCGTCCTCGATGGTGTTCTGGGTAAAGAACAGAGAACCAGTGGAGCTTTCTCTTCTAAAACTGGGAAACGGAAAAGGGGAAATAATCAGATTTCTACAGTTAACTCTTCACAAGCTCCTGAGGACGACTCAGAACTCTGCATCATGTCTCACTCTGATCTGACCGCGCTGTAAACAGTGGATTAACCATGACTCTGTCCTGGCTCTGGTTCTGTCCTTGTTTAGAACAGACAGAGAAAAGTCAAATTCCCTGCGACACCCCGTTCTTTATTTACGTTTCTAAAGAGAGAGAGTGATTAGTTAAAAGGCCTCTACCTTTCCACGTCCTGAAATAGTGATGTAACTGTGAGACTGTTACATAACGATGTAAAACAAGACGAGACACAACAGTAGCTCGCAGATTAGCGCCGTCATTTATGCAATTGTTCGAACAACGTACTCATGTTTTATCCTTTGGCCTTAATCCTTAATCTAACCCAGACCCCAGAGTGAGTCCCCCCCCCTCCCCCTCCACCCCCCGCCCCGGAGCCAGACACGGACTACTTTAATTGTGTTTATTTAGCTTTGTGACGCACAGATCACATCTGCACTTTGCTGGTTTTACTCCAGAAACTGCACTGCATCAAACTGACACCTCATAAGACCATATAGCTTTATAAATATTACATAAATCTTACATAAATGTGAAATGTAACGCTAATCTCTCGTTTTAAGTGCTTTTCGTTGTTGATTAAAAGCTCGGCCATGAGCAGATATAGTTAACATCGTAATAACTAAGCACTTTAATAACACACCTTTCTCCAGTCTTTACTCTTTTGCCAGTGTGAGAAGCACTGATTCAGTGCATGTTCATATTAATGTGTGAATCTGGAGCCCACCAACACGCACACTGTGAAACAAGACCCCAGTCAGTTTACTGTACGCTGCCTGAGTCAGAAAAACACAGGATAAAACGAGGTGTCCTGATTCTTCTCTGCTTCTGACGTCAACTGCCTGGATTTTTGAATGGCCCCGCCCCCTCGTCTGAGTCTGTCCAATCACAGCGCCAGACCCACGTTTATGTGAGAGCGCAAAACGAGGTTAACGCAGCAAAACACTGAGTAAAAACTGAGACAAACGAGAACGGAGAAGAAAGAGAACAGAGTGAAAAAACCAGAGCTTCTGCTCCTCGCTCCTCACTGCTGTGCGCTCGGGGTCGGGGTGAACAGCGAGCGGCTCGTTATCATTTAAAGGAACAGCTGCTGAAAGTCTGACACAGTGTTGATGAATGTGTATGGTTGTTGTTAAGCTGTTCTTGTGTTATCTGGTCTCACTCTTCCTCCTCCTCCTCCTCCTCCTCCTCAGGATCTGCTCCAGCAGAGACCACGCACTTCCTCCTCCGCCTCCGAGGACTCTCTGAAGATGCAGAGCTTCCCAGATCCAGCCGACTGCATGGAGCTCTCGTCTTCTCCGTCCGCGCACGACCTGCTGACCCGAGTGGACTCCAAACGTAAAGGAAAGAACCTGACCCTGAACCCGTTCTCCTCAAGCTCGGGCCAGAAGAGCGGCGCCGTGGAGCAGAGTCAGATCCCCTCTCGCCTGCTGCAGCTCGCCAAGCCCAAGGAGAAGAAGGAGAAGAAGAAGAAGAAAGGCAAAGGGCAACAGAGCCAGAATACAGGTACGACACACACACACACACACACACACACCACACACACACACACACACCTGGTCAGAAGGCTTCAGTGGACATCAGTTTCCTTTAAGGGAAAGTTTAGTTATTAATCTTAAGCTGTTTACATGTTTATTGTTGTGCAGTCTCCATGCTCTGAAGCAGCTGCACATGAGCCTAAGGTGCTCACTCTACCACTGGACTCTACTCTCTGATTGGTCCCTGGTTGGTTTCCCACTCACACAGCTCCCCCCTGAAATGTATCTGGTGTCGTCTCTAACCCCGTCTCTAAGGAGAACAGTGGACTTTGGAAACCACAACAACGGCGGTGGTAACGTTAAGCGGTGTTTACTCGTGGTGTATCGGCGTGTTGTTGTTGTTTGGGACTGAACACAGCTCCGTCATCAGTTCAGACAGATCAGTAGAGTTTGTTCGTTCCTTGTTGCAGCGTCCAAGCTCTCGCTGGATTCTTTCGTCGGTCACCGATCCGAGGAGCGTTTGAACCTCTTCAAACGACCACGCCGTCATTTTACGAGCTGCCGTCGTGAGTCGGATAAAAACAAACGTGATCTCTGCTGCAGCTGGAGATTTTACAGATGGAGAGTTGGTGCTGGTCGTCTGCGTCGCGTGGCGTAGAGTGACGACTCTCTCTGGACGATCAGCGCTCTGCAAGGTTTACACGCCACGGTTTAGTCCCTACTCGACTCGCTCTGAACCACGAGAGAACAGCCACTAAACAAGAACCCGCTTCCAGAACCAGGACCTGATTCACCTGGTGGAGGAGTGGAGTAGGGACCCTGCAGTGCAGAGCTCCATCCAGTAGACTGCGTAATACGTTTAAGTAGCTGCACGTGAGCCTAATGTTTCTATGGTTTTGTAATCTCTGTGTGTGTGTGTGTGTGTGTGTGTTTTTACAGAAGCCCAGGAATCTTCAGTAGAGGGATCTGTTTTCTTCTGCTGAATACACAGTCCGCCACCTTCCCTCAGTTCCCTGACTCCACTCAGATCCCAGATTTCCATCGTTCATCACGTGAAGTGAGGACATCACCTGAGGAACGCTTGGTCAGACCCTGGACATCACACGCAGCTTCTTCACTGTTCTCTTCACTCTCTCACCCACACCAGCGCCCCCTGGGGAATTTCAGCGTGTGGTTCACTTCCTGCAGCTTCATCACCCCTTCATTTACTTTCTCTTCATCAGAGAGAGCGAGATCACAGCGGTGTCCCACAGCGAGGAGGTGTTCCACCGGGTTCGGGGTGCAGGTGTCTTTCAGGCCTCCGGGTGGCGCCCTACTGAAGGCAGTCTGACTAAAGCTGATGGTAGCACTGGGGCTGAGACTTTCTGGACCTTTCTCTTTTCCTTCTTCTCACACTTTCTCACTCTGAAACCTTTAAAAGCTTTGAGATACACGTCGCCTGTCACCCCTTTGTAGACAGAGCTTCTCTCACTGTGTTCTACTGGAGGAGGAACCAGCCGAGAAGCTCAGCAGCTCAGAAAAGCTTCACGATGGTGGTGATGGTAACCAGGGAGAAGTGTACACAGGTGTGTGTGTGTGTGTGTGTGTGACTGGGTGAATGTTTGGTGCAGTGTCCAGGATGTGGTCCTGCCTCACGCCAAATGAAAGATGAATGAATGAATGTTTTACCCCAAAAGCATCCCACAAAAAGTGCCTCAGATGGTGAATTCAAACCATTTTTATATCATCGCTGTCCAAAGGAAAACGTGTGGGTGTTTATTTACTGCATCATTTGAACACAGCAGCTGTCCTTCACACTGTGTGTAAATCTCATGAAGAATGAACCAATAGAAAAGCTCCAAAATGACAGACGTCTGGTTCCTATCACCTCCACCGTGAGCAGCTCTGACTCTGTAGGGTCTTTAAGAACTGAGCTCCACACCCATCCACTCTGTGACTCTGTTTTAACTGTTAACACACACACACACACACACACACCAGCACCAGTGCAAATAGTTTGTGGACTTCTGATGGTTCGGTATTTCTCCTGAAACCAGGGGGAGCTTCTCGGTGCGCATCACGGCACAGGACAGAGCTCCAGGAGTCCTGTGTGTGTCTGATCCCAGAGTGAGCTCAGACTGAGCACACACACGTCACATCATATTCTTCAGGGTGCAGCGTGATGCAGAGCAGATGATTCAAAACGAGCAGCGAGTTCTCGTCCTCTCAGAAGCACAGTGTCCCCTCGGCTTTCACTGA
This sequence comes from Hoplias malabaricus, assembly GCF_029633855.1. Lineage (NCBI taxonomy): Eukaryota > Metazoa > Chordata > Actinopteri > Characiformes > Erythrinidae > Hoplias > Hoplias malabaricus. The sequence goes on from NC_089816.1 coordinate 33,673,439, forward strand.
TTTCTGAGAATGGAATAATGAACCGCTTGCGGGGATTGTTTCTTACTGATTCGGAAAAGAGAGGAGTGTCATCATTCTGCAGCTGCAGGGTTGAAGAGACTTGAGCGAGTGTAGGGAGAGAGAGAGAGGGTAGAGTCGATTCTAATTGAATTCGTCTCCCTTTGAACAGAAGAGTGACTGAGCTGTTTGCGCTGAGACACGGAGGAGATATCAGTGTGTAGTTGTTTTCTCTGTGGATTTAGTTTTATTTTAGCACTTTACGAGGCGCGTTCGCTTAAAAAGGGGTGAAATAAAAGTGGTGGCTTTAATCACAGACAATCATTGGGCTCCAGAGAGAGGGGGGGGGGTGAGAATGTACTGTCATCTTTAGTAAATCAGAGCTGTGTGTGTTTAAGAACCCAGGTTAATGATGGAGAGCTGAACAGATGGACCTTGATTGACAGAGAGTGAGCACACAGGCTTGTTTGTGTAACTCAGTGGAGGGTCCTGCTGGCCGGGCGTCTCTGATTAATCTGAGAACCATAAAATAAGCCGCTTTAAAGGAAGACGACTCGTGTTTTCAATAGAAACCGTTCCCATTTCTCATCCTTTCTCACCAGTGTAAGACCATCCCGCGGAGTGTGTGTGTTTTGACTGTAGTTTACAGTAAAAACACAGGTTGGTGCTGATCTGCCCTGACCTCCAGAGGGCGCTCTGGCTGCTTTCATTCATCCACTGCGTCAGGAACCATGTCACTGAGGTCTTTGTTCATGTTGGGGTCAACAGTTTAACAGCGAAACACTCTGAATGTGTCGTATATTAAAGACGTGCTGGCTTTTGATTCGGAGGTGTGAGCCAATCACAAGCAGCACCTCAACGACACACCACTTCAACGCACACAGGACAGAGTGTTACTCACTACTGGCGCTTTTCCACCGCATGGTTCCTACTCTACTGGACTGTACTCTCTGATTGGTCCCTGGCTGGTTCTCTGCTACAGATGGAGAGTTGGTGCTGGTCGTCTGCGTTGCGTGGCGTAGAGTGATGACTCTCTCTGGACGATCAGCGCTCTGCAAGGTTTACACGCCACGGTTTAGTCCCTACTTGACTCGCTCTGAACCACGAGAGAACAGCCACTAAACAAGAACCCGCTTCCAGAACCAGGACCTGATTCACCTGGTGGAGGAGGGGAACAGATGAGTCGAGTAGGAACCCTGCAGTGGAGAAGCACCATGAGATACAAGAGTTAAAGTGAATCTATTTCTTCGCCAAGTACAATTCCATCTAAAATCAAGTGCCTAAGATCACGTACTGAACTGTAACAACTGTAAACCTAGAAGCATTGAGTGAGGTTTTGATATGATTTTAATGATGATTTTGATGCTTAACTAATGTCAGTGGACCCTAATTTTAAAGTGTTGCTGTGTAATTAATAGCAACTCATTCCATGAGGTACTATCAGTGAAGGTACTGATTAAGGGATTTTTTTATAATACTGTTATGATGCATCATTCCAAAGAAATTAAGCACTTATTACGCTCTCCTCCACAGTGGAACATAGTTCTGTTTCTTAATGAAACGGTCCAAACCCCACGAGCCCCACAGCAGTGTTCTCCCCCTGTGTAAACAGCCCTGTTCAGAACGCCCGCTTTCAGCACCTGTTCCTTTAAATGATAATGAGCCGCTCGCTGTTCACCCCGACCCCGAGCGCACAGCAGTGAGGAGCGAGGAGCAGAAGCTCTGGTTTTTAGCCGTTTTCACTCTGTTCTCTTTCTTCTCTGTTTTTACTCAGTGCTCTTATTTCTCCGCGCTCGTTGTCTGTTTTGCTGCGTTTAACCTCGTCTTTGCGCTGTCACATAAACACGGGTCCAGCGCTGTGATTGGACAGACTCAGACGAGGGGGCGGGGCCATTCTAAAGTCTCTGCACTTGACGTCAGAAGCGGAGCAGGATCAGAACGCCTCGTTTTATCTCGTGTTTCTGACTGAGGCAGTGCACTGTAAACTGACTGTGGGGGGGGGTCTTGTTTCACAGTGTGTGGGTTGGTGGGCTCCAGATCCACACATTACTGTGAACACGCACTTTCTCGTAATTTGTCCCATTTTAAAATGTAATTGTCCAGTACCTGGATGTGATGCTTCATGACAGTGTTATTGAGGAATCAGGGTGTTCTCGTGAATACTGACCTCCAGTGTTGCCTTTTCGTTTTTCGGTGCCTGTGCTCGTCTAACGAAGCCCTTGTGCATGTGGCCTACAGACGTGTTCCAGATGAGTGTTACCATTAGTCAATGCAGAGCATCTCACCAGGCTTTTCCCAGCTCAGCTTCTCCTCCTCCTCAGCTTCAGGGATCAAAAACACAGCGGGGAATGTGGTTAATTCTGACAGAGAGCGGCGCAGGTCCGGACGCCTGCGCTTCTCAACACTGAGTGCACAAGTTTCCAAGAATAAATCATGAATGAAATGCACTAGAAGAGTAAAGTAACGCGGGGTCTGAGAGTTGAAGGGTTTTCACGGCGGTACCGTTTTATTTTCACTTTGATCTGGTGTGTAAAGCAGTGCAGGACCGTTTTGTAAATATGTTTAATGTAAAAATTGTAAAAGTATTAGTTGTGGATTTTTTTGTGATTTGATTCAAGCTTTTTATAACGGGCTTTATTTATCGAAACATGATTATATCAAAATCTCTTAATAAATAACTATTGTGTTCCTCTGTGTGATGTGGTGATTTTAATCTTATTCATCTCCTGTGAGCGTGAGAAACTGTCCACAGGTGTGAGTGTGTGTGTAACAGGTGTGTGTGTGTGAGTGACTGGGTGAGTGTGTAACAGGTGTGAGTGTGTGAGTGACTGGGTGAGTGTGTGAAACTGTGCACAGGTGTGTGAGTGTGTGAGTGACTGGGTGAGTGTGTGAAACTGTCCACAGGGGTGTGTGGGGAGGGGTGGGGGTGTTAGTTGAAGGAATGAATTCTGCGTAAATAACTGAATTGAAGCGAGATGTGAAGAGAATTAGTAAATGATGAACATATCTCCCTCATTTTGTTCGTTTGACTTTCACTCGTCATTTGATAACAATGTTATAAGAGTTGTGTATATAGCTGCAGGAGACATCGCCCCCTGATGGACATCTCCAGCACCACCCAGGGTTTTCCATACAAGTACTGCCCCAGACCTGCAGAGCTCCAGTGATGTTCAGGTGCTGTGGCTGAGGCCTGAGTCTGGACAGTTGGTGTGTGGTAAGTTTTACGATCGGATCTGACCTTACCCTTGATGAATGAGCTCTTCTGAAATTGTCCAGCGTCTCAGTACCGGGACTGGACTGTGGATCACACTGGTTCTTCTCTTTCTTCGTGGTGAGAGGTAGGATCATAAACATCCATCATCCCCACCCCCTCACAAACACACACACACAGAGGCTCTAAGGGAATATCTTACTGTGATTTCTGGGTTGCCAGATGTCTGACTGATTCCCCTTCACTCTGATGGGGAAATAGTTTGGTCCAGACAGAAAAATGACTTATAATTAAATGTATTGATTGTGTGCTGTGCTGAATAGACTGTTATTTCAGAGTGTTTCTCTGTTACTCGTAAATTACACCATTGATCAAATCACAGAGGCACAAGTCAAATGACCCCCACCCCCCCACACACACACCCCAAAGTGCTTGTTTTCCCCTCTGGAGCAGTGTAGGGGCGTCCGGTTTAACTGAACTCCAGTCTCTATCTCTTTTCGGTCAGTCTCTTTGTACTCTGGTCGGTCTCTCTGAACTCTGGTTGGTCGGTCAGTCTCTCTGAACTTTGTTCAGTGTCTTTGAACTCCGGTTGGTTTCTCCGATCTCCAGTTGGTCTCTAACTGAACTCTGGTCTCTCTTTCTGAGCTCTGGTCAGTCTCTTTGGACTCCAGTCGGTCTCTAACAGAACTCCAGTCTCTCTCTCTCTGAGCTTTGGTCGGTCTCATTGAAATCTGGTTGGTCTCTAACTGAACTCCGGTCTCTCTCTCTCTCCAAATGGTTAGTCTCTCTCTCTGAGCTCTGGTCTGTCTCTTTGAACTCCAGTCAGTCTCTAACTGAACTCTGGTCTCTCTCTCTGAGATCTGGTCGGTCTCTTTGAACTCCAGTCGGTTAGTCTGTCTCTCTGAGCTCTGGTCGGTCTCTAACTGAACTCCGGTCTTTCTCTCTGAGCTTTGTGTGAACTCTAAAATTGTAATTTTACAAGAGAAGGAAAACATCTTTAACTTTGCCTTGGCATCATGGGGAATATTTATTCTTGAATAAATTTGGTCCTGAAAGTGACAATTTGTGTGATTTCTGGGTCCTGAATTCGTACAAAAACAAACGTGTGTGTGTGTGTGAGTGAGAAATGGACAGCCACAGTGAGCAGGACAGTTCAATCAGCTCCGAACACAAAGGATGAAAGACCTCAGACCAAGGGTGGGGGCCGGGGGTGGGGGTGCAGACTTTTTCTCCCACAGAGAGGATGACTTCATCCACATGCCTTCACTCCTCTCAGCCATGCTGGACACTCTGTGTGTGTGTGTGTCTTATTGATCTCTACTTTCAACAAGGAGCCCATCTCATGGAAAACCACATTTTCCTGTAGATTCTTCTTTGTTATGGGGGTCTATCCATGTCTCTCCCCAGTTTAGTCTTGTCTAATTCCTCCTAATGGCTAAGTCTCCCCCAGTCACATGATGCTACAATGCTAAGAGGCTAACAGCTAGATCATGTTCCCTTTGAGACGTGAAGCCTGTCAGGCATTCTTTTTGAGCTGTCTCCAACACAACATCACTGGAGCTCAACAAGCTTGGAGGAGAATATTAACTGCTACTGGTCTGCTAACCTCAAACATCGCTCACTGCTGCCCTCTAAAGGCTTCAGTAACAAAGATCGCTCAGGGCTGCCCTCTACAGACGTCATTTACAAACATCGCTCAGGGCTGCCCTCTAAAGGCTTCAGTAACAAACATCAAACATGAAATAAACAAACCACTCTCAGCTGCAGCTGTTTTCCGAACACCTATGAAATATTTCTGTATTTTTATTCTGCGTTAGTTAATAACGTATATTTTACCTTTATATTATAATTACAAAACTCTTCTTTTCAACAATCAGCTCTTCGTTAGCGGCCCTGCTGTAAACCCATGGGAACTGGGGCCAGTCCATTACAGACGGTTGCCAGGTCCTCGTTATTGTGGCGGTTTCTCAGAGTAAGTGGAGTCCCGGCCGCTGAGCAAACACAGCTCTGAGGAGGTTGGGAGTGTTCCTCTGGCCCTGATTTAAGCGTTTCCTGCTGGGTCGGGCTCCTAGGTTACGGGCCGCTGTCTCTCAGACGCTGACGTCTACGGCCCGGGGCTCTTTGGGAAGCAGCTTGGCAAACAGAAGAAGAATGAAGCACAGGAGAGCGGTCAGACCATCCTCTCCGGAGAGAAGGTCACCGTGTGAGAGCTCATAAAAGATTTATAGCCGTGGTTCTCGATCTCGGCCTTGGGAATTCCTCATTTTGCACATTTTTATGTTTCCCCTGCTCTAACGCACCTGACTCAGCTCACACAGGGCTGTCTCCTGTACTAATGAGTTGAATCAGGTGTGCTGGAGCAGGGCGAATACAGAAATCACCACTGGGACTGGGATTGGGGGCTATTAAAGCAGTAGCTCAGCACAAAAATCTAATTTACAAATTCCCTAAATGTAAACTGTGTAACCACACGAGCCGTTTGAGGGAGGGGGGTGTGGGAGGTGTGCACTCTGCCGGACACTAATTGCTTCCATTATTAGCATACCATATTAGCATTGTAGCAAGAAGCAAACCTCAGACACAAACCATGGCTTTCACAGATCGATTACGGTTTGGGAAACGGGGGAGAAACAAGGAGATTAGTTTCTTTTTAAACCTTTGAGATACGTTTTATAATCGAAATGTGTTAAATAAGGCCTCAGAGCGGTGAGTCCCCACTGTAACGTGATGCAATTTCCATAGCAACCGTGAGTAAAATATTGGACAAAACGGTTTATATGTTTAAGAAAAACCAAAAAAATAAAAAATTCACAATGCTTAAAGTGTCAAAGATCCTGTAACACATTATTACAAAATACATGCTTTACACCATTGTTAGCTTGGATTGTTTTTATTTAAAAAACAGTCCTTTGAAGACAATTTAATTTAAATAATAACACAATTGAAGTTACACTGAAGAAAAGCAAAAAATGTCTCAATTTAAAAAAAAACAAACAAAACAATTCAGGCTTATGTTAAAAAATATTAGCTTAATACTTTTGTAAAATTTAGCATGGAGCCTTTTGAAGTTTAAATCTTTATTTAAATATTGAAGTTTAATACGTTGTATTTATTTATTTATGCAATTGTTAAAGCCACATTTACTCAGAGCTCTCATTAAACCATGTGCTCCACATTAGTCTCCCCTCGCTCCATCTCCCCCTCGAAAGCTGCCAGCCCTGTGTTTGAAGGACAACGGCGCGTGTGAAAAGTGCTGCGTGAACGAAGACCCGACGGAAATCTGCCGCAGCGTGAAGCCGTCACAGGAAGAAGGATGCTTTCACCGGACAGAACCACGTTGTTGAAATGTTGCATAACAGTTACGTCATGTGGAGTGTGTGGAGCAGCGGTGCCAGGAGAGGTTTGTGACCGTCAGGAGCTGGCAGGTGTTGACAGGTAGCAGCAGCAGGAGAGAGGCAGTAACGAGCGGACATTAGGATAAAGAGCTTAAGGAGCGTTTGTGCTGGAATGAATGCGGACAGTCAGACTGCCTCGACAAAGAGCTCCTTTAAAAAGCGTCGCGAAGCCAGGGAGGGATAATAGTTTGTGAGAGGAAACCTCTGCTACTCACCGCACCCCCAGCCTCTCCCTCCTTCCTCAGCCCTAAGCCTGTGCCAGGCCTTTCAAATGCTAATGTGTTTAGGGGAGAGAGAGAGCTTTGGTCAGGCTTAGGGAGGGGAGGGCCCTGCCCTTCAGTGCCTGCTAATGTTTAGGAGGAGGCCCTATAAGGGGACGCTTTAAAAAAAAACCTCTGGGAATAAGCAGAGTCCCTAGAGGCCTCATAAAGGTCCTATATTCTGGGGAAATGGGAACTTTCTATGCAACACACACTCTCACACACACATGAGTAAACTATAAAAACCTGCAGTTCCCGTCTAAAAACCCTCAAGATGCTGCGTGTTCTTAAAGTCCATGTAAAGAACTGTACTTATTTTAAAGGGCCACATGTTGGTGCTGCAGGTGGCGTCTCTAGAGCCTCTCCTCGGGTGACGGTCTGTGAGGAGTGTGGTGTGTTCTCCCTGTGTCTGCGTGGGTTTCCTCCGGGTGACTGTCTGTGAGGAGTGTGGTGTGTTCTCCCTGTGTCTGCGTGGGTTTCCTCCGGGTGACTGTCTGTGAGGAGTGTGGTGTGTTCTCTCTGTGTCTGCGTGGGTTTCCTCCGGGTGACTGTCTGTGAGGAGTGTGGTGTGTTCTCCCTGTGTCTGCGTGGGTTTCCTCCGGGTGACTGTCTGTGAGGAGTGTGGTGTGTTCTCTCTGTGTCTGCATGGGTTTCCTCCGGGTGACTGTCTGTGAGGAGTGTGGTGTGTTCTCTCTGTCTGCATGGGTTTCCTCCGGGTGACTGTCTGTGAGGAGTGTGGTGTGTTCTCCCTGTGTCTGCGTGGGTTTCCTTTCACAGTCTGAACACACATGTTGGTAGGTGGAGTGACAGAGTGACATCATGTGAGTGACTGTATGTGAGTGTGTGAAGCTGTCCACAGTTGTGTGGGTGAGTGACAGGGTGAGTGTGTGAGTGACTGTGTGAAAATGTCCACAGGTGTGAGTGACGGGGTGTGTGTGTGTGTGAGTGACAGGGTGAGTGTGTGAAACTGTACACAGCTGTGTGTGAGTGACTGTGTGTGTGGGTGAGTGTGTGAAACTGTCCACAGGTGTGAGTGTCAGGGTGAGTGTGTGTGAGTGACAGGATGAGTGTGTGTGTGAGAGGGTGAGGGTGTGTGAGTGACAGGGTGAGTGTCTGATTGGGTGAGTGTGTGTGAGTGACTGGGTGTGTGTGTGTGTGTGAGTGACAGGGTGAGTGTGTGTGTGAGTGACAGGGTGAGTGTGTGTGTGAGTGACAGGGTGAGTGTGTGTGTGTGTGTGAGTGACTGGGTGAGTGTGTGTGTGAGTGACAGGGTGTGTGTGTGTGTGAGTGACAGGGTGTGTGTGTGTGTGAGTGACAGGGTGAGTGTGTGTGTGAGTGACAGGGTGAGTGTGTGTGTGAGTGACAGGGTGAGTGTGTGTGTGAGTGACTGGGTGAGTGTGTGTGTGTGAGTGAGTGACTGGGTGAGTGTGTGTGTGAGTGACTGGGTGAGTGTGTGTGTGAGTGACTGGGTGAGTGTGTGTGTGAGTGACTGGGTGAGTGTGTGTGAGTGACAGGGTGAGTGTGTGTGTGAGTGACAGGGTGAGTGTGTGTGTGAGTGACAGGGTGAGTGTGTGTGTGTGAGTGAGTGACTGGGTGAGTGTGTGTGTGAGTGACTGGGTGAGTGTGTGTGTGAGTGACTGGGTGAGTGTGTGTGTGAGAGGGTGAGGGTGTGTGAGTGACAGGGTGAGTGTCTGATTGGGTGAGTGTGTGTGAGTGACTGGGTGAGTGTGTGTGTGAGTGTGTGTGTGTGAGTGACTGGGTGAGTGTGTGTGTGTGAGTGACAGGGTGAGTGTGTGTGTGAGTGACTGGGTGAGTGTGTGTGTGAGAGTGACTGGGTGTGTGAGTGACTGGGTGAGTGTGTGTGTGAGTGACAGTGTGTGTGTGAGTGACAGGGTGTGTGTGTGTGAGTGACAGGGTGTGTGAGTGACAGGGTGAGTGTGTGTGTGAGTGACAGGGTGAGTGTGTGTGTGAGTGACTGGGTGAGTGTGTGAGTGAGTGACTGGGTGAGTGTGTGTGTGAGTGACTGGGTGAGTGTGTGTGTGAGTGACTGGGTGAGTGTGTGTGAGTGACTGGGTGAGTGTGTGTGAGTGCCTGGGTGAGTGTGTGTGTGAGTGACTGGGTGAGTGTGTGTGTGAGTGACTGGGTGACTGTGTAAGTGACTGGGTGAGTGTGTGACTGTCCAGTGATTCCAGTGAAATGAATGAATGTACCTCTGCTTAACATTGGACTGTTGTTTATAAAGTAAAGCAGCACAGGGAACAGCAGAGTGACCTTAACCTGAAACATGCGGCCAGTTCGAAAAGATTTCTGCCCTTGCTCTGTAGCTTTGTGTGTGTGTGTGTGTGTGTGTGTGTGTGTGTGTGTGTGTGTGTGTGTGTGAGTGAGAGAGAGAGAGAGAGACTATTAGAGCTCTGCCTGAAGACAGCGACCTTTCCTGAGCCATCGGGGATGTGTCTAAGGTAATTATCACCCGCTCCGTTCCCCTCAGGGATGCTCCGCTGACAGAGTTACACACTGCAGCAGGTTTCTTTTACAACAGGAGCACAATCCACATAGAAAAACACTGACCAATGACACGGATGCTCTGAAGCTGCACAGGAGCCATAGCTAGTGTCCAGTGTGGGGAAGAGGGGTGTAAACACACGCGGCGGTGGGCTGTGGAGCAGCTGGGGTGGTAAAGAAAGTGGAAGGTCTTAGGGTGGAGTTCTGAGGAAGGGATGTGGCTGTGATGGATGTGCTCCCCCTGGTGGAGGTGTGGGTAATTAAGCAGGTTAATAGGGTGTGTCTAATGAGGACGGGAGTTAATTGTGAGTGTGTGCTTCGCAGTGAGCGCTGTGTGTCCCGGGCCCAGATCTGGAGCCGTGACACTGACGTGGTGGTGGTGTGTTAGTGTGTGTTGTGCGGAGGAGGAAGAGAGGGAGATGAAGAGGAGGAGGAGGAGGGGGAGATGAAGAGGAGGAGGGGTACAAGTGCCAGGTCTGTATCTGTCTTTGTTGGTCTGTCTATCTGCCTGTATCTACCTGTCTGTAGGAACGCTGGAGGTGTGACTGCTATATTCTCGTGTGTGTGTGTGTGTGAGGGCTGTAGTATCTCCCTGTCTTGAACCCTGTTCCCCACGGACACCAGAGCAACACCAGAATCTCTCTCTCTCTCTCACTGTTCTGAGTATATTTCTCTCACTTTGACATTCTATCTTTCAGTCTGTCTCTCCTCCTTCCTCCTCATTTTTCAGTTTCTCTCTCGCTCTCTCTCTTTCTCTCTCCCCCCTCTCTGCCTCTTTAATCCACTGACACCCAGCAGCCATCACTGAGCGGCTTCACTCTCTGCATTCCATCTTCACTGTGTGTGTGTGTGTGTGTCCATCTGTGTATGTCTGTCTGTGTCTGTTTGTCTGTCTGTCTGTGTGTGTGTGTGTGTGTGTGTGTGTCTGTGTGTGTGTGAGAGAGAGAGAGGGAGAGAGAGATTGTGTTCTCATTGACTCATTTCTGCTTGTGGCGACATTTCCAGAATACCTGATTCATGACAAACTGAACTCGTGTAACCCACGGTTACAGAGAGAATGCAGTGTGTGTGTGTGTTGTTTGAGTCCAGGGCCTGAATGCTGAACTCATGTCGCTGCAGAAGCTGGTGGCATGTGAAGTGCCATTAAAGCCACAGTCAGTTATTGATTGTAGTAGCAACTCAGAGAAGAGCTAATGCTAAACGCTAGCGCTAAGAGCTGCCTGTTTATTTTTAGCAGTTAAAGACGTTTTATATTCATCCCCAGAGCTTTCACTCTTAGACAAGTGTGTTCAGACCACCCTCGCCAAATTAAACAAATTAGAGTAAATGTTTAGACATACACGTGCTGGTGTAGAGTGGATCAGACACAGCAGTGCTGCTGGAGTTTTTAAACCCTGTGTCCACTCTCTGTCCACTCTGTGAGACACTCCTCCCTCGTTGGTCCACCTTGTAGATGTAGAGTCAGAGACAGTAGCTCATCTGTCACTTCATTAGGGGACAAGGACCACAAACTGTCATCCAGAAGTTACATAGTGCAGTTTCTGCCGTGCTGAGGCTGGAGTAGCAATACCAGAGGCTCTATTCTCCCTGTTACAGCTCAGAGGAGCATCACAGCTGTAAAGTTGAGGTAAGAACATTACCTCGTGTTGCTTTAAACCTGTGTATCCTTGGTTAACATTGCCACCTATCCACTGGAGGGATGTGTGCACTATCGACACTTCTCTCCACCCCCACAGATCTGAAACAGCCTTAACACACACTGCAGAAACCGCACACACTCGACCTGACAGGAGCAGAACAGCCAGTCTACCTGCCGTCACGGCTAAATATAACCCAGAGTGGACAGACAGCTGCTAGCCTCGCCTTCCTACTGACCCTCGGAAACGTAAAAATATATCCATATTTACTCATTTATTTTGTGTTTACACTGTGCTTCTCTCGGTTACGCTTCAGTTCCAAGTCGAGTTATGTCGTCTCGCTTTTCTGTAGTTAATGGTCTCCAGAATTGAGTCAGTTCCATCTACAGCAAAAATAAGTCAATATTACCCCCTATGGAGCAGGAATAGAGAAACATCAGAGCACCTGGAGGAAACCCACACAGACACAAAGAGAACACAACACACTCCTCACAGACAGTCACCCGGAGGAAACCCACACAGACACAGGGAGAACACACCACACTCCTCACAGACAGTCACCCGGAGGAAACCCACACAGACACAGGGAGAACACACCACACTCCTCACAGACAGTCACCCGGAGGAAACCCACGCAGACACAGGGAGAACACACCACACTCCTCACAGACAGTCACCCGGAGGAAACCCACGCAGACACAGGGAGAACACACCACACTCCTCACAGACAGTCACCCGGAGGAAACCCACGCAGACACAGGGAGAACACACCACACTCCTCACAGACAGTCACCCGGAGGAAACCCACACAGACACAGAGAGAACACACCACACTCCTCACAGTCAGTCACCCGGAGGAAACCCACGCAGACACAGGGAGAACACACCACACTCCTCACAGACTAAATTATACCTGCTCTATGGGGGTCCACATATTGCCTGTAGTGTGTAATTGTAGAACTAGAGTGCAGCTTGTTGGAGGATGAGTTGAGGAAACATTTTGAGACTTTTCCCTCTCGTTCTTGTCTCCAGCAGTGAACAGGGATTACAGAATGCAGCAAATGGCAGAACAAACAACAGCAGCAACAGAAAGCAAAGAGTGTGTCCCAGTTTCAAAGAGTGTGTTCATTGCAGCACAGTTACCAACGGTTCTCTCAGGAGCCCATCTCAAACTTCAGCGTTCAGCACTTGAAGAGGTTCTGGAATTCTTTATAAAACTTTAAATTTGACATATGAGTCTTCACCAGGAAATCTGTCATTTACACTCATCAAATTTTAGTGGATCATTCCCATTCTTCTCCACAGTGGAACACACTTCTGTTTCTAAATCAAACCCCACGAGCCCCACAGCAGTGTTCTCCCCCTGTGTAAACAGCCCCTGTTCAGAACGCCCGCTTTCAGCACCTGTTCCTTTAAATGATAATGAGCCGCTCGCTGTTCACCCCGACCCCGAGCGAACAGCAGTGAGGAGCGAGGAGCAGAAGCTCTGGTTTTTAGCCGTTTTCACTCTGTTCTCTTTCTTCTCCGTTTTTACTCAGTGCTCTTATTTCTCCGCGCTCGTTGTGTCTGTTTTGCTGAGTTTAACCTCGTCTTTGCGCTCTCACATAAACGCGGGTCCAGCGCTGTGATTGGACAGACTCAGACGAGGGGGCGGGGCCATTCTAACGCGGAGCAGAATCAGAACGACTCGTTTTAGACAGCACACAGAGAACTGACTGGGGTCTTGTTTCACAGTGTGCACTTGCAGTGAACAAAGGGTTATTCATCAAATGTCACTAATTAATGTTTCCCAAATTAAAGAGACGTCTCTTTAAGAAGCTCCTGTCCTCTGCTTGGTGTTTTGCTGCTAAATCCTGCAGCCCTTCAGAGTCCTGACCCCAATCCCGCTGTAACACTGCGGACTGATCTGAAGCCGGCCGCTCAGGCAAGACGTCCAAAAATACAAACACGCTAAAACAGCTCAGTCCAGTGGAAGGAGTCCAAATCCCTCCGCACCGCAGAGTAGCACTGAGAGCCTTTCACTCTTTTGTAACCTAAGATATAGTTCTGAAAATGAATTCTGTGGAACAATGACCATCATATGATATTGTCACGGTTTAATAGACTGCTGTATTATCAGGAGGAATGAGATTAGCCCCTGCTTCAGTCCTGCATTCACTGGGTGCTACAGGGTTCATAAAACACCAGAATATAGGTTTATCACTCACTGGTTTCTCTGTAATTTCTCAGGAGACATAAAGGTGATTCTCCTAAACTTCCTCAGAAGAAAAAGAATGAGGCATGAGGCACAAGAGAGAGATAAAGGAGAGAGTAGGGATTCATTCATTTGACAAATCTGAATACTGAGATCTCCTGTGTAACTCAAGGATGAGACACGTGTGAGATTACCGAGGTCTGTGTCTCAGGAGACATACCGTAAATGATCTCGTTGTCTAGGAGAAACTACAGAGACAAGATGGAGACATTATTTTTCCTCTGAGACGATATCTGAATAATCTATTGTTTGGGAATTTCACTTTCTCGGGCAGAACCTGTGACATCACAAAGATCACCAACTGAATATAGCGAATCACAAGCCACCTTAATTTGCATATCCATGAATTCAAACTGAGAGGCGAGAAACACAGAGGGAGAACGTCTAGGACGCCGCAGGACGTCGTGCTGAACCTGTCGTGGAGTCCTTCTGAAAGATCCTGTTTTATTCGCTGTGTGGATTTGAGAAGTGTTTTGATTTTGTTTCCGAACAAGTCTCTGGATCTGTTTACAGTTCACTTCAAAGCCCGTGTAATCCGTTCCCAGACAGCAGTGAAGATCTTGTCCAAACGTGGCACGTCTGCAGATCTCCTGTGGCCCACATTTCGTGTTGAATGACAGCGTCGACTGAGAGTAAGTCTGGCTTCCTCAACTCCGCCACAGCTCCATCTTACATTAGACCAGACATCAGGTGAGTTCTGGAACAAATCCGGCCCAAACAACACATGCTGTAACCCAAGTCACGCCTGCCTCGTGACGGCTGGCATACGTCTGGTCCACACCACACACCGCAGTGCCATGACTGAGCCCAAACGTGTCTGTTGTCTGGGTTTACACGGTACAGCTCCTTATTAAACACATCATACATCGTCTCCGAGCAGGAGCCAGTGTTTTAGGACTTGTTTAGTGCAGTTCATAGGGAGTAGGTAGAGATTTGGGCCACAGCTTGTGAATCTAATGTTCGGCTAATGTTTAGATGTTTCTCACCTTCTTATCACGTTAATAAAAGAAGATTCGGCTGAAGACGAGAGTAAAACCTGACCACGAAGAGTTCCACAGATGACCCGGTCCATATTGAGGAACTGGGAGGTTCTGTTTGATGCAGTAGCTGTCAATTAGGAAAAGAGGTGGGAACTTAAACATCACACAAACCACAGCCCTCATCAGAACACAACTGTAAAACAACACACTCCTAAAACTACAGCAACAACCACCATAATACTGTACTTTTACTGGGGATTCAGGATGTGATTTGGATCAAAACAAAATGGATTAAAAAACAGAGCGTCTGCTTCTTGCTGCTGGGCACTAGAGGTAGAGGTGAGCAGTGGCTCATGATCATTTAAAGGAACGGTTACTGAAACTGGCCATAGCCGTGCGGGTCTGTCCCGGGTCGTGGCCGTGCGGGTCTGTACTGAGACTGTTAGTGTGTGTGTGTGTGTGTGAGTGGAGAGCAGGTCATTTACAGAGTGCTGTTTTTATCGTGTCCCTGCGAGAGCTTTTTTGGGCTGTTTGCTTTCCCCATTCCACTCTAAAGTCCACATGCTGTTGACAGAAAACCAAATGTTTTCTGGTTTTCACATTATTCTGTGGACAGCCATGACCCGAGAACAGTGAGAGTGCTTTTGTACTTCCACTGAGTTCACTGTAGTCCACAGTCATTTTTCCAGGGAAGGTCCATAAACAGAAAAACATTCTGAGTGTGTGTCCTCTCCATGTGCTGCTCTGCAGTCGGTTTGCTCTGGAAACCGCTCTAATGTGTTTACGAAGCTCCAGTGTCTGTAAATGGGTAAAAAAACAAAGTGTCTGGGTCCGGTGCTAGGCTTTCTCTCTCTCTGCTCACGGCAGAGAAACGCCATCTGGAGGTTTTTAGACAACGGAGAGACTCCAAACGCTGAAAAGCACCAACCGAGATGAGGATGTTGCTCTATTCCTGCTCCATAGGGGGGTAACACTGACTTATTTTTGCTGTTTCTGATCACTTCAGGTGGAAATGTCTCTAAACTCTGGAGACGGGTAACTGCGTTAGCGACAGTGCTACAAAACTAAACACCTTCAGTTACAAATGAGTTTCTGTTTAAATTCAAACAGTGAATAATAACTTACAAAGAAGTTACACCTCAGCCACGTAAAAACAACAGTAATTTCCCCCTCAAATACACCATTCCACCTTAAAGGACGCTTAGCTTCTGAATGTAAACAACCAGAGAGAACTGTGATTGCCCACCACTGTAGATGTTCGTTTTAAATTTAAGAGAAATCACAAATCCATCAAAAATCTACTTGCAGATCTCCTTTTATGAGAACAGCTCAAACTATGGGTCTGAAAGGATGTGGATTTAGAGCCACACACTGAGAAAAGGAAATAGACACAAAAGAAGAACATTTACAAATCAAGAAGCTTCTGGTTCTTGACCAACACTACGTCACCAAACACGGGAAATGAAAAACCAACTTTAAAGAATGAACTTTGGAGTGCGTGGTAAATATTCTGGAAAACAACTGTGATTTTAGAAGCTACATAAAATGAATATATTGAACTTAAAGCAACATTAGGTAATATTTTAACCTTAACATTACCGCTATAAATCATTGTGATGCTCCAGTGAGCTGTAACTGGGAGAACAGAGGCTCTGTCGCAGCTACTCTGGGCTCAGCACTGTAGAAACTGTACTATGTAACTTGGAGGAGGTTAGAATATCACCCCCTCTCTTTGCACCTCTCTTTTTAAGCTGAGCCGTGTGTGCATTTCTCAACACATCTGTGTGTGTGTGTGTGTGTGTGTGTGTGTGTGTGAGTGAATTAGATGAAAGCCTGAAGCTCTCAGAGTCTTGAGTCATTTATCTGCTGCTGAGGCGCTAAAGGAATTAGCTGCTAATGGCTTCTTCTACTTATATTGACCTGAATGTATAGCGCTAATACACACTGATTACTCATTGATTCCATCTGTAAATGGACCATGGCCAGATGAGACGTGTTCTGCTGGACCACCATCAGCTACAAACATTTCTTACACAGCGGCAGGAGTTCACGTGGGTCCTAAATTCTCATCAGAAGCCCCTGAGAGTGACAGACTTGAGGGCGACCTAGAAGTCTATTTTTTTATGCAATATTCCTAGTGGCCCTACCAACGTGTGTTTTTGGACCATGGGAGGAAACCAGAGCACCCGGAGGAAACCCACGCAGACACAGAGAGAACACACCACACTCCTCACACACAGTCACCTGGAGGAAACCCACGCAGACACAGAGAGAACACACCACACTCCTCACAGACAGTCAGCCGGAGGAAACCCACGCAGACACAGAGAGAACACACCACACTCCTCACAGACAGTCACCCGGAAGAAACCCACGCAGACACAGAGAGAACACACCACACTCCTCACAGACAGTCACCTGGAGGAAACCCACGCAGACACAGGGAGAACACACCACGCTCCTCACAGACAGTCACCCGGAGGAAACCCACGCAGACACAGGGAGAACACACCACACTCCTCACAGACAGTCACCCGGAGGAAGCCCACGCAGACACAGAGAGAACACACCACACTCCTCACAGACAGTCACCCGGAGGAAACCCACGCAGATACAGAAAGAACACAACACACTCCTCACAGACAGTCACCCGGAGGAAACCCACGCAGATACAGAAAGAACACAACACACTCCTCACAGACAGTCACCCGGAGGAAGCCCACGCAGACACAGAGAGAACACACCACACTCCTGTTTACACAGGGAGAACACACCACACTCCTCACAGACAGTCACCCGGAGGAAACCCACACAGACACAGAGAGAACACACCACAGTCCTCACAGACAGTCATTCGGAGGAAACCCACACAGACACAGAGAGAACACACCACAGTCCTCACAGACAGTCACTACCTGCTGCACCACTGTGCCGCCCCCATTTTATTATTCCTCTTGCTTGTTTTATGTTGTAAAATCCACACAATAGAGTTGTAGGATGTCTGCGGCAGTCAGTTCAGACGGAGCAGAGACAGCACAGAGAGCGTCAGAGGACACACAGCCAGAGCAGCGATGATATTGTTTGGAGACAGACATTCACATGTCAATGTTCATCAAAGATGAACACACAGCAAATCTCATTGAAATGAATGGAATTTTGCACGCAGGTATTTACAGACAAAACCCACAGCATTTACAGCATGTAGTATTTACTGTAAACAGTGGTTTAAATGTTTGCTCAGTGTAGAGTGGAAACATCACATCAACATTTATATAAGGCACATTCTTCTTTATCTCTGTAATGTGAACGCAGCCAGTCAATGACAGCTTTATCTGAGTCTGTTTTTATTTTCTGCTTCATTCATTCCTCTATGTGCATTTATGAGTCCATACATAGAGAGATAGATATCTCTCTCTCACACACACACACACACACACACTGTCCTTGAGATATGAAATCCTTCCAGCAGCGTCAGCTATTTTAGCTCCTGTCTGATTTGGCTCAGTAATCTGTTCAGAGTAATGAATGTGGGCTGATTCACACACATGAGCTGATCTCGGGTCAGCGTCTGAACTCTGCACTAATTTGAGCTTTCGAGAGCTTAATAAACCAAAATGATCCACAAACAGCTCTGGGATTGTTTTTGAGGAAACCAGATATTGAACTGAGTCACTGTGTCTTTACAGAGTGATGAGAGCGCTGTGTACTTACCCACTTCATTATTTATAGAGGAGTCATTAGCGTTAGTGCTAAAATCAGGTGAGATGAAAGAGCAATTAGGCTCCTTTTGTAATAACTTTTGAGAAAATGTTGTATATTTTTAAGCTCCTTTAGTATCTGTTTGTAATAATTATATTATATAACAC
The DNA here is from genome assembly GCF_029633855.1 of Hoplias malabaricus. Classification (NCBI taxonomy): domain Eukaryota; kingdom Metazoa; phylum Chordata; class Actinopteri; order Characiformes; family Erythrinidae; genus Hoplias; species Hoplias malabaricus. Next base: position 33,691,541 of record NC_089816.1, read on the forward strand.
ATAAACACTAGTTAGCATTAGCATATAAGCGTATATGTGTGTTCCAGTCCTGGGCCTATGCTCCAGACCCAACTCAACCCTGATCATCTCTGAGAACCCCATCCATTCACATCATAGGAATCAGATGATCATTTTAAATCACACACTGCTGTTTACGACTCAATCAGAGAAGTGCATACTAAGCGCGTCCCAAATCGGTTCATTACTAATAACATCTTAGTTTCCTGCAACAGATGCTGCCCACAGTAAACTAGCCTAGCTAAATCATCAGTCACTAGCATTACCATAGGTTCATGAAGATGTTTTTAAAATAATATAAATTCAGATTTCCACGCATGATCTGTTTCTTTAAACAAAATGATTATTAGCATATTAGCTTAGCATATGTATTCATTATCTATTTAGGTTTTCATTCCAAAATGAGAACTTAGAGAGGATTTTCATGCATAAGTTTGGTGTAATATATTTTAAAACACAAAGTAGACAGTATTCTATTCATCAATTGTTGGCTGACCCTCACGATTGTAATAAAAATAAAAGTCATTTGCTCTGTTTGCTAAAAATCCAAAATGCTAGAATTCCTCTCTCTCAGCTCAAGGCAGTGTAACAGCAGACAACTCCAAATATTAAAAATCATGAACTGAGAACATGAGGATGTTGCTCTATTCTTGCCCCATAGGTGGGTAATATTGAGCTATTTTTGTGGTTTTCTTAAGGTGGAAATGTCTCCAAACTCAGTAGATGGCTAACTTCATTAGCGACAGTGCTACAAAACTAAACACCTCCAGTTACACATGAGTTTCTGTGGGAATTCAAACAGTTACAGAGAAGTTACACTTCAGACGTTTTTTTCCTTAAACACACCATTCCACCTTAAAAAAAGAGCTTTTGAATGTAAACAAACTAGAGAGAACTCAGTTCCCCACAATAGACCTTCCCTTTAAATCCGGATTAGCTAATGCATCAGCAGACAATAAGATTAGTTTATTACTAATTCCTTTAAGAAACGTGAGGCCGACCCACTGCTTCTTTTTGAACTGCTGCTAAAGCTAACACAGTGCCCATGCTAGCTAGCATCATGAGCAGGAATATAACTGGAGAAGGGGCCTGTCCCACCCACCCAGAAAGTGAGGTAAACTGTTGTCTGTAGCCTTGGACGGCCCCTGCCTCCCTGTGAATCAATCGCCTTGTAATAGCTTTTAAAAACCGAAAAGTAGAGAGGATATTTATGCACTGTCAGTTGTTTGCAAAAAGCAGAAGGGCTAATGCATTAGTACTTGCATTTTATATGCAGTGTCCCTGGTAAAGATGCGGGCTTATCTAAGTTCACCTACACAGATAAATAACTCAACATGAGGCACAAACAAAAACACTGAAATATTTTAGCAAATGTAAACACTTTGATATTGTCCCCAGGATGTGTTTAATTTGATTTAAGTTTCTCTCTTGGCTTCTTTCACTTTGAGCTGTGTTTCTGAATAATTCAATTGATTTCCTGCACTTCCAAAACAATCAAAAGGAATATCCCAGCTTAGATCTGATGTTCAGGAAAGTTATTAGCGCTTTTTCTTGTGGGTTTAAAGTCTGAGGAGTGTTACAGAAGCTCCAGTGTTGCTGCGGGGGTTTCTTTCCCCTTTTTTTTTTCGGATGGGCAGAGGATAGAGCTGCTCAAATATGCATGAGGAGAGAGGAGCTCCGGAGCTTTTCAATTATGCACAAGTTCAGGAAAAACGAGAAAGCAAAACATCACCGCTGCATTTCAATTAGTGAGCAGTTTGCAGCAAGAACGTCCTGCTGAGACTCTGCCTCTGAGCGAGGGTCAGGAGCCCTGCAATATGGGATAGTGTTTTTATTTTGGTCTTTTAAAAAGGGTTCAGAAAAGCTCACTGGGGGTGGGGCTTTGTTCACAAAGGACAAGTTCACAGAGTGCAGTATTAACTCTGCTAGGAGTGGAACAAACACAGCAAAACTAGCGTATGTGGTATTTTGGTCACGCAGTAAACACTTGGTGGGTGACTAGCTAAACCAGCACTGGGTCATCAAATGTTTCTGTTTCACTGCAAGGTACTACTCAGCTTGGCCTAGCTTTTCTCCTCCTCCACCAGGTGAATCATGTCCTGGTTCTGGAAGCGGGTTCTTGTTTAGTGGCTGTTCTCTCGTGGTTCAGAGCGAGTCGAGTAGGGACTAAACCGTGGCGTGTAAACCTTGCAGAGCGCAACACGAATGGATTGGAGGCAGGGAAGTAGAAAGATAGTGGTGACACACATCACGCCTACATCTGTGTAGCCATTCTGAAAATGTTTTTTTAAGTCTAAAACAGAGGACATGTCCGGGTAAAAGAGGACGTCTGGTCACACTATTATAGCAGCAGAGAGACAGGATTCCAAAGTAGAGAGGAGCTTTATTTTGAAAAGTGGGTCATTTTAAACACACAAACATGAGTTAACCTTTCCTCACGGTCCTTTACAGTTTTAAACATCTGGAGCACAGGTGAAGTGTGTTTATTTACAGCTGAAGATATCTGTGATACATTTAAAAACATGACTTATATCTGTGTTTTTTGACTTTTGACTATTTACATTTGTCCTCGAAAAAGAAATTAATAAAATATCAGAGCTACCATCGGAGTGTACACAAGCGTGATGTTCCTCACATGCGCCGTCCAAATCTGACCAGCTGCTCCTGCCATGAGCTGGCAGCCATTTTGTGTTTAGCTCCAGTGTGTACCTGTGTGGAATCTATATGGTTCCTTGGGATAATCTTTGTGTTTAAGTTTCTTGCCGAAAGGGGCATGCGTCATTCCTGGTTTTCTCCAGGTTTTGGATAGAGTCAGGTGTATTGTTGTGATTTATTCTGTTCAGGGGTTCTGTTCAGCCTTGGCTTACCCCTGGAGATGGCCTTAGGTTTTGTTGTGTGGTTTTGCCTATCGTTAATACATTTGTGAATACACATTGCCCAAATGAGTCCAAACTCTGTGTAGTATATTTGAGTCTCTTGGTAGTAATTCTTGTGAAGTTATTTTTGGTCACATCTCCTAGATTGATACCTGACGTTTGCGTGGGTTGTTTCTGGCCTTAACGCTGATTCCAGCTCAATGTCAGGACTAATGGACCACACACTCCCAGAGGCTGTATGATGCATTTCCATGATAAATGAAACACAGCACAGCTTTGGGTTAGAGTGGTTCCTTACCCACGTTAAAGGATCAGTAGGTATGATTATTATTATTATTATTGGCGGCACGGTGGCGTAACAGGTAGTGTTCTCCCTGTGTCTGCGTGGGTTTCCTCCGGGTGACTGTCTGTGAGGAGTGTGGTGTGTTCTCCCTGTGTCTGCGTGGGTTTCCTCCGGGTGACTGTCTGTGAGGAGTGTAGTGTGTTCTCTCTGTGTCTGTGTGGGTTTCCTCCGGGTGTTTGTCTGTGAGGAGTGTGGTGTGTTCTCTCTGTGCCTGCGTAGGTTTCCTCCGGGTGACTGTCTGTGAGGAGTGTAGTGTGTTCTCTCTGTGTCTGTGTGGGTTTCCTCCGGGTGTTTGTCTGTGAGGAGTGTGGTGTGTTCTCCCTGTGTCTGTGTGGGTTTCCTCCGGGTGTTTGTCTGTGAGGAGTGTGGTGTGTTCTCTCTGTGTCTGCGTGGGTTTCCTCTGGGTGACTGTCTGTGAGGAGTGTAGTGTGTTCTCTCTGTGTCTGTGTGGGTTTCCTCTGGGTGACTGTCTGTGAGGAGTGTGGTGTGTTCTCTCTGTGTCTGCGTGGGTTTCCTCCAGGTGACTGTCTGTGAGGAGTGTAGTGTGTTCTCGCTGTGTCTGTGTGGGTTTCCTCCGGGTGTTTGTCTGTGAGGAGTGTGGTGTGTTCTCTCTGTGTCTGCGTGGGTTTCCTCTGGGTGACTGTCTGTGAGGAGTGTAGTGTGTTCTCTCTGTGTCTGTGGGTTTCCTCCGGGTGTTTGTCTGTGAGGAGTGTGGTGTGTTCTCTCTGTGCCTGCGTGGGTTTCCTCTGGGTGACTGTCTGTGAGGAGTGTAGTGTGTTCTCTCTGTGTCTGTGTAGGTTTCCTCCGGGTGACTGTCTGTGAGGAGTGTGGTGTGTTCTCTCTGTGTCTGCGTGGGTTTCCTCTGGGTGACTGTCTGTGAGGAGTGTAGTGTGTTCTCTCTGTGTCTGTGTGGGTTTCCTCCGGGTGTTTGTCTGTGAGGAGTGTGGTGTGTTCTCTCTGTGTCTGCGTGGGTTTCCTCTGGGTGACTGTCTGTGAGGAGTGTAGTGTGTTCTCTCTGTGTCTGTGTAGGTTTCCTCCGGGTGACTGTCTGTGAGGAGTGTGGTGTGTTCTCTCTGTGTCTGTGTGGGTTTCCTCCGGGTGTTTGTGAGGAGTGTGGTGTGTTCTCCCTGTGTCTGTGTGGGTTTCCTCCGGGTGTTTGTCTGTGAGGAGTGTGGTGTGTTCTCTCTGTGTCTGCGTGGGTTTCCTCTGGGTGACTGTCTGTGAGGAGTGTAGTGTGTTCTCTCTGTGTCTGTGTGGGTTTCCTCCGGGTGACTGTCTGTGAGGAGTGTAGTGTGTTCTCTCTGTGTCTGTGTGGGTTTCCTCCGGGTGTTTGTCTGTGAGGAGTGTAGTGTGTTCTCTCTGTGTCTGTGTGGGTTTCCTCCGGGTGACTGTCTGTGAGGAGTGTGGTGTGTTCTCTCTGTGTCTGTGTGGGTTTCCTCTGGGTGTTTGTCTGTGAGGAGTGTGGTGTGTTCTCTCTGTGTCTGCGTGGGTTTCCTCCGGGTGTTTGTCTGTGAGGAGTGTGGGGTGTTCTCCCTGTGTCTGCGTGGGTTTCCTCCGGGTGTTTGTCTGTGAGGAGTGTGGGGTGTTCTCCCTGTGTCTGCGTGGGTTTCCTCCGGGTGTTTGTCTGTGAGGAGTGTGGGTTGTTCTCCCTGTGTCTGCGTGGGTTTCCTCCGGGTGTTGGTCTGTGAGGAGTGTGGTGTGTTCTCCCTGTGTCTGTGTGGGTTTCCTCTGGGTGCTGCGGTTTCCTCCTACAGTCCAAAAACACAAGTTGGTAGGTGGATTGGAGACTCAAAAGTGACGGTAGGTGTGAGTGTGTGAGTGAATGTGTCGCCCTGTGAAGGACTGGCGCCCCCTCCAGGGTGTATTCCCGCCTTCCGCCCAATGATTCCAGGTAGGCTCTGGACCCACCGCGACCCTGAACTGGATAAGGGTTACAGATAATGAATGAATGAATGAACTATTATTATTATATTGTTTGCTCCTGGGCCTCCCCCTAGTGTAATTTATATTTAACAGCACTGTACTGAAATCAGTGGGGAGGCAAAGGGAGATGCTGTGTTTTTCTACTTTCCTCTTATCTCTGTAATCTACTACAGGTCGATGAAGCATTACTATGTTATTGAAGCTGCAGATTTTAAAGTAAATATAATTCAGTGTTTCTTTAACCTCATCATGTCAAATCTAACAAGACTTTCACAGTGTTTGAGGTAATAATAAAAAAGGGGAAAGGTGGGATGCTACTGAAGTCTTTAAATCGGTCGCTATGTGCAGCTGGTGCAGTAGTGCAGTGGCTGTGGGTAGAGGAGCTGAGTGTGTGTGTGTGTGTGTTGCTGGATAGTTGCCGGAGTGTGTGCTGTGAGCAGCAGGTGGGCTGGCAGGCTGCAGAATCAGCAGGTGTGTGTGTGTGTGTGTTTCAGCCTCAGCGTTTTCTCTCTGGCAGAAGCCTTGCCCCCTGCTGGTGTGTGCCCTTACCTGTCACTGCACCCAAGCGCAAAAACTCTCTGAATGGCACTGCACCATTCTGCAGCCTGTGGGTGTGTTTGTGTGTGTGGGGGGGTGTCTTTTGTATTTTAAATTAGCTAAAGTTACGGAGAGTGTAACTGACTAGACTCGTCTTTTCCACTCCTCTAGGCTCATGTGCAGCTACTTAAACGTATTACGCAGTCTACTGGATGGAGCTCTGCACTGCAGGGTCCCTACTCCACTCCTCCACCAGGTGAATCAGGTCCTGGTTCTGGAAGCGGGTTCTTGTTTAGTGGCTGTTCTCTCGTGGTTCAGAGTGAGTCGAGTAGGGACTAAACCATGGCGTGTAAACCTTGCAGAGCGCTGATCGTCCAGAGAGAGTCGTCACTCTACGCCACGCATCGCAGACGACCAGCACCAACTCTCCATCTGTAAAATCTCCAGCTGCAGCAGAGATCACGTTTGTTTTTATCCGACTCACGACGGCAGCTCGTAAAATTACGCCGTGGTCTTTTGAAGAGGTTCAAACGCTCCTTGGATCGGTGGCCGACGAAAGAATCCAGCGAGAGCTGGACGCTGCAACAAGGAAGGAACAAACTCTACTGATCTGTCTGAACTGATGACGGAGCTGTGTTCAGTCCCAAACAACAACAACACGCCAATACACCATGAGTACACACCGCTTAACGTTACCACCGCCGTTGTTGTGGTTTCCAAAGCCCACTGTTCCCTTTAGAGATGACACCTGATACATTTCATGGGGGTGGATGAAGCTTTGCAGTGGAAAACCATCTAGGATCCGAGCGAGTACAGCCCAGTAGAGTAGGGACCATGCAGTGGAAAAGCACTATAACAGACCACCATCCGTGGAATGACCCACCACACAAATAAAGGACTACCTGCTCTATGGGGGTCCTGAGCATTGAAGAACAGGTCGAAAGGGGGCTAACGAAGTATGCAGAGCCACAGGCAGGCTACTGTGATCGGTAATTGCAGAACTACAATGATGCTCTACTGCTTTGCACTGTGTGCTACTCTCAGTAAATAACTCCACACAGCTGTAACCTCTGGAACTGTTGGGCTGTGACCTTACTTCTCTCTTTAAGAGTTCTCCTCTCTGGAGGCGGAGGGCGTTTTTTGGCGCACTGCAGAGGCACGGCAGCGGGAGACGTGATACTGCACTGGAAGCCTGCCACGTTCGGCCTCGCTGCTCGAAAAGAGATGGCTTCTTGATATCTGCCCCTGCTGAACAGCTGCCAGCTCGGCTTCTGTGTCTCCGCACGCGCCGCTGCCAGAGAACGGGGCGAGAGTGAGGGCTGTTTACATTTTTTCACAGAAGAGCAACAGAGAACAACTACATCCGCTACAGCGCACTGCATAGAGCTGTCAGTCCACTGGGCTGGGGTGGGCTTCTGAAGACGACGTCCTCATACACAGCATTCAGCCCTAACAAGGCTCTCACTGCCCACTCTCTCAGCTCCACTCACCACACAGGAGCACTGTTGCTCTGCACACTTTGTCAGCCATCTTTGACCTAGTTTGACCCCCACAGAGCAGGTGTGATGTGGTGGTGGATCATTCTCAGCGCTGCAGTGACACTGACGTGGTGGTGGTGTGTTAGTGTGTGTTGTGCTGGTGTAGAGTGGATCAGACACAGCAGTGCTGCTGGAGTTTTTAAACCCTGTGTCCACTCTCTGTCCACTCTGTGAGACACTCCTCCCTCGTTGGTCCACCTTGTAGATGTAGAGTCAGAGACAGTGCGGTTGGTGCCAACGCAGACAAAGCTCTTCTCTATCGCTGCTTTCATCTGTGTCCAGGCAAAAGTTTGGGGACACCCAGTTTCTGTGGTGGATTGGGGGACGGTGATAAAAACAAACCTAAAATATGTGATTACTTTTCAGGTGTGAACAAAGAGCAACTGTGCATTAAAGTGTGTTCCCTGTAGAGAATGTCAACAAAACATGTCCAAACCTCTGCTCACGACGGTGTGAGGACATTCCTTTAAGTCGATGAGAGAGAGAGAGAGAGACAGTCCCTAAGTAGAGAGAGAAATAAAATAAAAACAAGGAAGAAGAAAAGGGAGACTGAAAGAATGATAGAGAATGAAAGAGAGGAGGAGGGAGAGAGAAAGACTGAGGGAGACAGAGACAATGGAAGAGAAAGAATTGGAAAAAAATGAGAAAGGACATGATTCTAAAGAAACAGAAAGACAGGAGAAAGAGAGAGAAAGAGCAAGAGGAAGAATGAAGAAATGGACAGAGTGAAGATTAAAATGAAAAAAGGAAGGACAAGATGGAAACAATAACAAAATTAGAGAAATCTACACAGAAAGACGAGTTAGAAAGAGAGATGGAGAGAATGCAATAGTGGGAAGAGAGAGAGAGAGAGGGAATGACAGACAGAGAGAGGAAGTAAGAAACAAAGATGAAGTGTGAGAGAGAAAAAACAGAGAGAAAACAGAGGGAGTGAGAGACAGAGAGAGGCAGTGAGAGAGACAAAGAGAAAGAAAACAAAAGTGAGAGAGAAAGAGGGAGTGAGAGAGAAAGAAAGGGAATGAGAGAGAAAACAGAGGGAGTGAGAGAGAGAGAAAGAAAGAGGGAGTGAGAGAGAGACAGAGAGAGAGAGAGAAAGAAAGAGGGAGGGAACGAGAGAAAGAAAGGGAGTGAGAGAGAGACAGAGAGAGAGGGAGTGAGAGAGAGACAGAGAAGGAGAGAGAGAAAGAAAGAGGGAGAGAGGGAGTGAGAGAGAGAGAAAACAGGGGGAGTGAGAGAAAGAAAGAGGGAATGAGATAGAGAGAGAGAAAACAGAGAGGGAGAGGGAGTGAGAGAGATAAAGAGGAAGAGAGAGCGAGACAGAGAGAGAGGGAGTGAGAGAGAGAGAGAGAGAGAGAGAGAAAGAGAAAACAGAGAGAGAGAGAAAGAAAGAGAGAGAAGGGAGTAACCAGCAGCAAAGGACAAACTATTTTGAGAAGAGGAAGAGTCTGAAGGCTTTAAGAGTTTACACTGCAACATGGAGCTAATAATCCCAAGCTTATTTTTTCTCCGCTTCAAAGCATCCTGGGACGGCGAACGCCGGAGGAAAGGTTTAAGCCGAGGGAGCGAGTGCTTCCTAAAGCCACGGAGAGCTTATAAAACCAGTCGGCAAGCATCAGAAAGTCATTTATTCAAACCCTTCAACAACAGAGTGCAATAAACGACAAACACGGCCCGCGGTATTAGGCACCGGGAATTCAGCTCATGAAGAGGCCTACGGGATCGAGCGCTTAATCCCAGAAATGTGCCCATTCCGAATGGAAAACTTTAGCAGTGAGTCACTTTCCATTAAATAGAAAAATGTTTGAGAGACGTTTAAAGCAGCGGCGGTAAAGCGTGCCCTGCGCAGACCTGCGGCTGGGGGTCGTCCCTCTGAGCTTTGAGTAAAGTCAGTAACAAAGACCCTCATCGTCCAGAGCCCAACACCACACTCACTTCTGTAAGAAGGGGTAGATATGTAAGTCCTCATGCTGTAGTTTATACAAGTTTCACAGTTCCTCAGTAAGAGTGTGTGGTATAGGACCGGGCCTCGTGGTGGCGCTGCAGGGTCTCGGGGTCCTCTCCTCGGGTCACTGTCTGTGAGAAGTGTGTGTGAAACGGTCCACAGGTGTGAGCGAGTGAGTGAGTGTGTGATTTTGTCCACAGGTGTGTGTGAATGACTGGGTGAAATTGTTCACAGGTGTGTGTGTGAGTGTGAAAGAGAGAAACTGTCCACAGGTGTGTGTAGGGGTGTGTGTGAGTGTGAGTGACAGAGTGTGTGTGAAACTGTCCACAAGTGTGTGTGTGCATGTGAGAGTGTGAGTGTGTGAAACTGTCCACAGGTGTCAGAGTGTGTGTGTGTGTATGTGAGAGTGTGAGTAACAGTGTGTTTGTGTGTGCGCGCGAGTGAGTGACAGTGTGAGTGTGTGAAACTGTCCATAGGTGTAAGTGTGTGTGTGAAAGAGTGACTGGGTGAGTGTGTACTTATAAAATATAAATGGATTAATGAAGTAGACGTGTATAAGGAAGAACAGGAACAGTCTCGGGTGGTTCTCGTTGGTGGGGACCCAGTGTGTTGTTGGTGGTCCTCGGAACAGGTCAAGAACCTTGTCCAGGTGCTTTAAGAGTTTGTGTTCTTGAATATCGGAATGTGACTTGTGCGGTGGAAGATGGCGTCGTGTTTGAAAACGAGGTCGAAAGAACACAGCCTTCTTTAGTTTAATAAGAGAATAAACAGCTTCTGCTCCTGGAAACCTCCGTCTACTCGAGACGTCACGCGGTTCTGTACAGTTCTGAGTAGTGTAGTGTTCACAAGAACCCTCGTACGGCCCGTGTGTGGAGGTGAAGGAAGTGTGGAGGTCACCGTGAGCCCTTTTCACACTTCAAGCCCAGGACAGTGTCAGCTCTATAGACGTTTGCTGTGTTTTGTGTCACGTTTGAGTCGTGTGTTTGTGCACTCTGATAAAGTCCTGGGAAACAGAGGTGACACACTCTACCAAAGCAGCTCTTTCGTTTCTAAAATCGTGTACTGAATTCTCCACTGTGGTTTTACTCCACTCTGAAAGCTGAACACTGCTTCTGTAAAATCTCTCTAAAATCTCACTGCAGCTTTCACTCAAAAAATAAACTCCACAACTCAACTTTTCTAAATCCTCACAAACGCACTCTGCTGCGGCGACAGTAATCTGAACGTCTGTGTTTCCTGGTGATGGATTGACTTCTGGGTATGCAGAGCTTTCCCTGCACTGGGGGGGTCGTGTTCTGGTACAGCACTGAGGACTGGGGGGTCGTGTCCAGGGTACAGCGCTGGAGACTGGGGGTCATCTCCTGGGTACAGCGCTGGAGACTGGGTCGTGTCCTGGATACAGCGCTGGAGACTGGGTCGTGTCCTGGATACAGCGCTGGAGACTGGGTCGTGTCCTGGATACAGCGCTGGAGACTGGGTCGTGTCCTGGGTACAGCGCAGGAGACTGTGGGGTCGTGTTGGGGTACAGCACTGAGGACTGGGGGGTCGTGTCCAGGGTACAGCGCTGGAGACTCGGGGGTCGTGTTCGGGTACAGCACTGAGGACTGGGGGGTCGTGTCCTGGGTACAGCGCTGGAGACTGGGGGGTCGTGTTCGGGTACAGCACTGAGGACTGGGGGGTCGTGTCCTGGGTACAGCGCTGAGGACTGGGGGGTCGTGTCCTGGGTACAGCGCTGGAGACTGGGGGGTCGTGTTCGGGTACAGCACTGAGGACTGGGGGGTCGTGTCCCGGGTACAGCGCTGGAGACTGGGGGGTCGTGTCCCGGGCACAGTGTTGGAGACTGGGGGGTCGTGTCCCGGGCACAGCGCTGGAGACTGGGGGGTCGTGTCCCGGGCACAGCGTTGGAGACTGGGGGGTCGTGTTCGGGCACAGCGCTGAGGACTGGGGGGTCGTGTCCCGGGTACAGCGCTGGAGACTGGGGGGTCGTGTCCCGGGTACAGCGCTGAGGACTGGGGGGTCGTGTCCCGGGTACAGCGCTGAGGACTGGGGGGTCGTGTCCCGGGTACAGCGCTGAGGACTGGAGGGTCGTGTCCCGGGTACAGCGCTGAGGACTGGGGGTCACATGGGTAATTTTCTGGCTAACACAGCAGGCCCTGTGTGGGTAATTACCCAGGTCTCGTACTGTCCCACTGAAGTCATTTCTTGGGCATGGGTAATGTTCCAGGTGTTGTACTGGGTAAACTACCAACTTGGCTTTAACATTTTCCAATACTTGCCATTAAATTACCAGTAAACACCAGAGCAAAGTGCATGTGTGGAAGGTATTTGTGCGTCTCAGAAATCTCTGTGTCACCTGCTAATACAATTCTTTCACTCCTGGCAGGTTGCTAAGTGTTTACGACACGAAAGTTTTAACATCTGTTCTAAAAAATCCAAGCAACAAAAGAAACTGATGTAAGAGGTGTGTGTGTCAGCACGCCTCCTGTTTGGCAACAGATACACAGAGCGCTGTTAGCTTGTCCGCTGTGCTGTCAGGAAATGACCGATCCGAACGACACTGTTCCACTTTTCCTCCAGCACTTCACACCACTCAGTCGCTCCTAGGTAGTTTGGCTTTTTATTTTGTTTGTATTTGAGAAGCGTGCGGCTTGTGGTTTCGCTCTCACTCACAGACGCTCCTGCTCCTGCCACCCATCGGCTACGGCCAGAAGAGCACGACACCTGCAACGGAGAAAGACGGTTCAGGCTAGTGTCATACACACAGGTAAAATTATACAACGGTTCAGTGAAGAGGCGAAAGGACACCAGCCTGCGCTCCGTCTGAAGAGTGGTTTCAACCCTAGAGCAAGACAGGCTTATTTTTGTGCATTGTACTAAAGTAGCTTCTAAAGTCTGGAACACTGCTGTGAGGATTTGATGTTGGACTAGATCTGGATTACAAACACAACTCTAACATTCCAACATAAAAAAAAACCCCCAAAAGACAAAGTGCTCTCTGAATCTGTCTCACACACACACACACACACACACACACTCCCTGTGTCTGCGTGGGTTTCCTCCGGGTGACTGTCTGTGAGGAGTGTGGTGTGTTCTCTCTGTGTCTGTGTGGGTTTCCTCCGGGTGACTGTCTGTGAGGAGTGTGGTGTGTTCTCTCTGTGTCTGTGTGGGTTTCCTCCGGGTGACTGTCTGTGAGGAGTGTGGTGTGTTCTCTCTGTGTCTGTGTGGGTTTCCTCCAGGTGACTGTCTGTGAGGAGTGTGGTGTGTTCTCTCTGTGTCTGTGTGGGTTTCCTCCAGGTGACTGTCTGTGAGGAGTGTGGTGTGTTCTCTCTGTGTCTGCGTGGGTTTCCTCCAGGTGACTGTCTGTGAGGAGTGTGGTGTGTTCTCTCTGTGTCTGCATGGGTTTCCTCCAGGTGACTGTCTGTGAGGAGTGTGGTGTGTTCTCTCTGTGTCTGTGTGGGTTTCCTCCGGGTGACTGTCTGTGAGGAGTGTGGTGTGTTCTCTCTGTGTCTGCGTGGGTTTCCTCCAGGTGACTGTCTGTGAGGAGTGTGGTGTGTTCTCTCTGTGTCTGCGTGGGTTTCCTCCAGGTGACTGTCTGTGAGGAGTGTGGTGTGTTCTCTCTGTGTCTGTGTGGGTTTCCTCCGGGTGACTGTCTGTGAGGAGTGTGGTGTGTTCTCTCTGTGTCTGTGTGGGTTTCCTCCGGGTGACTGTCTGTGAGGAGTGTGGTGTGTTCTCTCTGTGTCTGTGTGGGTTTCCTCCGGGTGACTGTCTGTGAGGAGTGTGGTGTGTTCTCTCTGTGTCTGCGTGGGTTTCCTCCGGGTGACTGTCTGTGAGGAGTGTGGTGTGTTCTCTCTGTGTCTGCGTGGGTTTCCTCCGGGTGACTGTCTGTGAGGAGTGTGGTGTGTTCTCTCTGTGTCTGTGTGGGTTTCCTCCGGGTGACTGTCTGTGAGGAGTGTGGTGTGTTCTCTCTGTGTCTGCATGGGTTTCCTCCAGGTGACTGTCTGTGAGGAGTGTGGTGTGTTCTCTCTGTGTCTGCGTGGGTTTCCTCCAGGTGACTGTCTGTGAGGAGTGTGGTGTGTTCTCTCTGTGTCTGCGTGGGTTTCCTCCGGGTGACTGTCTGTGAGGAGTGTGGTGTGTTCTCTCTGTGTCTGCGTGGGTTTCCTCCGGGTGACTGTCTGTGAGGAGTGTGGTGTGTTCTCTCTGTGTCTGCGTGGGTTTCCTCCGGGTGACTGTCTGTGAGGAGTGTGGTGTGTTCTCTCTGTGTCTGCGTGGGTTTCCTCCGGGTGACTGTCTGTGAGGAGTGTGGTGTGTTCTCTCTGTGTCTGTGTGGGTTTCCTCCGGGTGACTGTCTGTGAGGAGTGTGGTGTGTTCTCTCTGTGTCTGCGTGGGTTTCCTCCAGGTGACTGTCTGTGAGGAGTGTGGTGTGTTCTCTCTGTGTCTGTGTGGGTTTCCTCCGGGTGACTGTCTGTGAGGAGTGTGGTGTGTTCTCTCTGTGTCTGCATGGGTTTCCTCCAGGTGACTGTCTGTGAGGAGTGTGGTGTGTTCTCTCTGTGTCTGTGTGGGTTTCCTCCAGGTGACTGTCTGTGAGGAGTGTGGTGTGTTCTCTCTGTGTCTGTGTGGGTTTCCTCCAGGTGACTGTCTGTGAGGAGTGTGGTGTGTTCTCTCTGTGTCTGCATGGGTTTCCTCCAGGTGACTGTCTGTGAGGAGTGTGGTGTGTTCTCTCTGTGTCTGTGTGGGTTTCCTCCGGGTGACTGTCTGTGAGGAGTGTGGTGTGTTCTCTCTGTGTCTGCGTGGGTTTCCTCCGGGTGACTGTCTGTGAGGAGTGTGGTGTGTTCTCTCTGTGTCTGCGTGGGTTTCCTCCGGGTGACTGTCTGTGAGGAGTGTGGTGTGTTCTCTCTGTGTCTGTGTGGGTTTCCTCCGGGTGACTGTCTGTGAGGAGTGTGGTGTGTTCTCTCTGTGTCTGCGTGGGTTTCCTCCGGGTGACTGTCTGTGAGGAGTGTGGTGTGTTCTCTCTGCGTCTGTGTGGGTTTCCTCCGGGTGACTGTCTGTGAGGAGTGTGGTGTGTTCTCTCTGTGTCTGCATGGGTTTCCTCCAGGTGACTGTCTGTGAGGAGTGTGGTGTGTTCTCTCTGTGTCTGTGTGGGTTTCCTCCGGGTGACTGTCTGTGAGGAGTGTGGTGTGTTCTCTCTGTGTCTGCGTGGGTTTCCTCCAGGTGACTGTCTGTGAGGAGTGTGGTGTGTTCTCTCTGTGTCTGCATGGGTTTCCTCCAGGTGACTGTCTGTGAGGAGTGTGGTGTGTTCTCTCTGTGTCTGTGTGGGTTTCCTCCGGGTGACTGTCTGTGAGGAGTGTGGTGTGTTCTCTCTGTGTCTGCGTGGGTTTCCTCCAGGTGACTGTCTGTGAGGAGTGTGGTGTGTTCTCTCTGTGTCTGCGTGGGTTTCCTCCAGGTGACTGTCTGTGAGGAGTGTGGTGTGTTCTCTCTGTGTCTGTGTGGGTTTCCTCCGGGTGACTGTCTGTGAGGAGTGTGGTGTGTTCTCTCTGTGTCTGTGTGGGTTTCCTCCGGGTGACTGTCTGTGAGGAGTGTGGTGTGTTCTCTCTGTGTCTGTGTGGGTTTCCTCCGGGTGACTGTCTGTGAGGAGTGTGGTGTGTTCTCTCTGTGTCTGCGTGGGTTTCCTCCGGGTGACTGTCTGTGAGGAGTGTGGTGTGTTCTCTCTGTGTCTGCGTGGGTTTCCTCCGGGTGACTGTCTGTGAGGAGTGTGGTGTGTTCTCTCTGTGTCTGTGTGGGTTTCCTCCGGGTGACTGTCTGTGAGGAGTGTGGTGTGTTCTCTCTGTGTCTGCATGGGTTTCCTCCAGGTGACTGTCTGTGAGGAGTGTGGTGTGTTCTCTCTGTGTCTGCGTGGGTTTCCTCCAGGTGACTGTCTGTGAGGAGTGTGGTGTGTTCTCTCTGTGTCTGCGTGGGTTTCCTCCGGGTGACTGTCTGTGAGGAGTGTGGTGTGTTCTCTCTGTGTCTGCGTGGGTTTCCTCCGGGTGACTGTCTGTGAGGAGTGTGGTGTGTTCTCTCTGTGTCTGCGTGGGTTTCCTCCGGGTGACTGTCTGTGAGGAGTGTGGTGTGTTCTCTCTGTGTCTGCGTGGGTTTCCTCCGGGTGACTGTCTGTGAGGAGTGTGGTGTGTTCTCTCTGTGTCTGTGTGGGTTTCCTCCGGGTGACTGTCTGTGAGGAGTGTGGTGTGTTCTCTCTGTGTCTGCGTGGGTTTCCTCCAGGTGACTGTCTGTGAGGAGTGTGGTGTGTTCTCTCTGTGTCTGTGTGGGTTTCCTCCGGGTGACTGTCTGTGAGGAGTGTGGTGTGTTCTCTCTGTGTCTGCATGGGTTTCCTCCAGGTGACTGTCTGTGAGGAGTGTGGTGTGTTCTCTCTGTGTCTGTGTGGGTTTCCTCCAGGTGACTGTCTGTGAGGAGTGTGGTGTGTTCTCTCTGTGTCTGTGTGGGTTTCCTCCAGGTGACTGTCTGTGAGGAGTGTGGTGTGTTCTCTCTGTGTCTGCATGGGTTTCCTCCAGGTGACTGTCTGTGAGGAGTGTGGTGTGTTCTCTCTGTGTCTGTGTGGGTTTCCTCCGGGTGACTGTCTGTGAGGAGTGTGGTGTGTTCTCTCTGTGTCTGCGTGGGTTTCCTCCGGGTGACTGTCTGTGAGGAGTGTGGTGTGTTCTCTCTGTGTCTGCGTGGGTTTCCTCCGGGTGACTGTCTGTGAGGAGTGTGGTGTGTTCTCTCTGTGTCTGTGTGGGTTTCCTCCGGGTGACTGTCTGTGAGGAGTGTGGTGTGTTCTCTCTGTGTCTGCGTGGGTTTCCTCCGGGTGACTGTCTGTGAGGAGTGTGGTGTGTTCTCTCTGCGTCTGTGTGGGTTTCCTCCGGGTGACTGTCTGTGAGGAGTGTGGTGTGTTCTCTCTGTGTCTGCATGGGTTTCCTCCAGGTGACTGTCTGTGAGGAGTGTGGTGTGTTCTCTCTGTGTCTGTGTGGGTTTCCTCCGGGTGACTGTCTGTGAGGAGTGTGGTGTGTTCTCTCTGTGTCTGCGTGGGTTTCCTCCGGGTGACTGTCTGTGAGGAGTGTGGTGTGTTCTCTCTGTGTCTGTGTGGGTTTCCTCCGGGTGACTGTCTGTGAGGAGTGTGGTGTGTTCTCTCTGTGTCTGCATGGGTTTCCTCCAGGTGACTGTCTGTGAGGAGTGTGGTGTGTTCTCTCTGTGTCTGCGTGGGTTTCCTCCGGGTGACTGTCTGTGAGGAGTGTGGTGTGTTCTCTCTGTGTCTGCGTGGGTTTCCTCCGGGTGACTGTCTGTGAGGAGTGTGGTGTGTTCTCTCTGTGTCTGTGTGGGTTTCCTCCGGGTGACTGTCTGTGAGGAGTGTGGTGTGTTCTCTCTGTGTCTGCATGGGTTTCCTCCAGGTGACTGTCTGTGAGGAGTGTGGTGTGTTCTCTCTGTGTCTGTGTGGGTTTCCTCCGGGTGACTGTCTGTGAGGAGTGTGGTGTGTTCTCTCTGTGTCTGTGTGGGTTTCCTCCGGGTGACTGTCTGTGAGGAGTGTGGTGTGTTCTCTCTGTGTCTGCATGGGTTTCCTCCAGGTGACTGTCTGTGAGGAGTGTGGTGTGTTCTCTCTGTGTCTGCGTGGGTTTCCTCCAGGTGACTGTCTGTGAGGAGTGTGGTGTGTTCTCTCTGTGTCTGTGTGGGTTTCCTCCGGGTGACTGTCTGTGAGGAGTGTGGTGTGTTCTCTCTGTGTCTGCGTGGGTTTCCTCCAGGTGACTGTCTGTGAGGAGTGTGGTGTGTTCTCTCTGTGTCTGCATGGGTTTCCTCCAGGTGACTGTCTGTGAGGAGTGTGGTGTGTTCTCTCTGTGTCTGTGTGGGTTTCCTCCGGGTGACTGTCTGTGAGGAGTGTGGTGTGTTCTCTCTGTGTCTGTGTGGGTTTCCTCCGGGTGACTGTCTGTGAGGAGTGTGGTGTGTTCTCTCTGTGTCTGTGTGGGTTTCCTCCGGGTGACTGTCTGTGAGGAGTGTGGTGTGTTCTCTCTGTGTCTGTGTGGGTTTCCTCCGGGTGACTGTCTGTGAGGAGTGTGGTGTGTTCTCCCTGTGTCTAAAGTATGCAGAGCCACAGGTGGACTACAAAGTTCTTCCGTATGGTCAGAGGAGCAGAGAAACAGATACAAAGAATTCCCACTTCTACACAAAGTAGCAGTGAAGGCAGGAGAGTTCGCTTTAACAGCTCACAGTTTAAAGTAACAGCAAAAAGAAAAATGGTAAGGGAAGAGAAAAGAAGAGTAAATCTGGCTGCTTCCACACCCTGGATCTGCGGAAGGGGGCTTTGGGAATGCTTTGATGGAGCCGACAGAATCAATTGCGGACGCCTTTGAATCTTTTCTGCTGTCCCTGTGGAGAGAGGATGGATTTGTAGTCTCTTAGTACTTCAAGCGTTTACTCCGAGGATTTAGAGCTGGCGTCTCTCAGGGAGTCGCTGGATGTTTCGTCCGGCTCCGCGCCTCTAATCCCATCCTCATCACCTTGATGTGTTTTTACCATGCTCTGATTTGATGCTAATCCCCTCCCGTAAGAGCGTGAGAGCATTAAGCGGAGTTCTGGAGGAAAGCGGCGGCTGCATTTCTGTTTGAGGCTGGAACAAACAGGGTCTGCGCATCGAGGCCCAATTCAGCGCAACAACTACACTCCAGAAAGTGTAGGGAACTTAGCTACTTTAAAGGCAACATCTACAATTGTGTGGAAATACAGTCCTCTCTAACTTGTTAACACTCAGACCTCTGTGTCTTTTAAGGTGGAACGGTGAGTTTGAGTAAGAAGCGACTGTATCTTATTGGTGGCTGTGTGTAACTTGTCCGTAACATTATTATTATTCATTCATCCATCCATTATCTGTAACCCTTATCCAGTTCAGGGTCACGGTGGGTCCAGAGCCTACCTGGAATCATTGGGCGCAAGGCAGGAATACACCCTGGAGGGGGCGCCAGTCAATCACAGGGCAACACACACACACACACACCTACGGACACTTTTTTTGAGTCACCAATCCACCTACAAACGTGTGGTTTTGGTTTGTGGGAGGAAACCCACGCAGACACAAGGAGAACACACCACACTCCTCACAGACAGTCACCCGGAGGAAACCCACGCAGACACAGTGAGAACACACCACACTCCTCACAGACAGTCACCCGGAGGAAACCCACGCAGACACAGCGAGAACACACCACACTCCTCACAGACAGTCACCCGGAGGAAACCCACGCAGACACAAGGAGAACACACCACACTCCTCACAGACAGTCACCCGGAGGAAACCCACGCAGACACAGGGAGAACACACCACACTCCTCACAGACAGTCACCCGGAGGAAACCCATGCAGACACACGGAGAAAACACCACACTCCTCACAGACAGTCACCCGGAGGAAACCCACGCAGACACACGGAGAAAACACCACACTCCTCACAGACAGTCACCCGGAGGAAACCCACGCAGACACAGGGAGAACACACCACACTCCTCACAGACAGGAAACCCACGCAGACACAGGGAGAACACACCACACTGCTTTTCATTGTCTAAAAACATCCAGATGCCTCTGTCATGAGCATCACCCATTTACAGACACTGGAGCTTCATAAACACATTAGTGCAAACATCCTCAGACATTCTATAGACGGAATGCCATCGAATCCTTGCAGAAATGTTTAAAGATTTAGTGAAAACCTCTATTCCGGAGATGTGAAGCTTACTGCAGTAAAGAGGGAAGACGGTGAAGTCCAGTTTAATGGAATCACACACACACTGTGGACAGGTTCACACAATCACCCATTCACTCACACAATCCGAGCGATACCTGAAGCCTTTGTGACTGGTGAACGGTAGCTGTTTGTTTGAGGGATGACACAGCGTTTAATGTGGACTGCAGGCACAAGCATTCGTTATGAAATTGAATCTCTTTAAAAAACACAATGTGCAGGGTGTCCTCCTCCGAGCACTCATCTCGAGGAGTGGGTGGAAACTTCTGCTCACTTTACTAAGCCTCCACAGTTCTGAGCGCTGAGACGGAGAGATGCTGACCGTCTTCTGGCGCAGAATCAAAGGATGCAGATACTGGGTAATGGTTCTGTCTAAGGCTCCTGTGTAAAGCTCCTACACCCACCCCAGCCCATTCCTCTGCTCCTGTTTATGGCTCGGACAAGTAGGGTCTTGCCCTGGAAGATGAGTCCGACCAGGTTCAATCAGCTGAGCTATTATGGCATCACTCAGCACGGCCCACAGTGCAGTCTCAGGTCCATTATGGGCTTTAACTGCGTGGGAAGCGAAGGCACAGCGGCTCATCAAGGTGCAGGAGAGCATTGGGGGATTAGGAGAGTAATGGAATTTAACTCCTCCGAACTTATGAGATCGATTACACAATGGATAAGACGTTACATTAGTGGGTTTCCCATCCACCAGGTTTTTGCTTATTGTGAAAACGGCCACATTAAAGGAACACCATGTAATTTACTTTTAAATTACATCTTACATGCTCCACTGAGCTGCAGTAGGGAGAACAGAGCATCTGTCATTGCTACTCTGGGATCAGCACGGCAGAGACTGCACTATGTAACCTTTTGGAGGAGGGTGAGTGTTCATCCTTTGCCAGAAATCGTCTGTCTAGTTAACACTAGTGTCACTGCGTAATCAAAACAATCTTTTCAAACAGACCTGGCACTAAAAATAGCTGCACTATCACACCAGTCCATTAGGGGGCGATACTAGCTCTTAAAGAGAGACATCAAAACACCACGACATATGAAAGAGGTTTAATCCCAAATCACTCCATCCTCCCTCTGTAGTGCACTACACACGTCCTGAAATGAATTAATCTAGATGTTAACAGTGCAGTATATATTTCTAACACACATCATTTCTATTTATTCATCTGTGTGAATCTCAACTCTAGTGCTGTCTGTGTGTGTACAGTGTAGTTTATGACTGATGTAGTTCACTGTAGAGGGAGTGAGGAGCTGTGTGTGTACAGTGTAGTTTATGACTGATGTAGTTCACTGTAGAGGGAGCGAGGAGCTGTGTGTGTACAGTGTAGTTTATGACTGATGTAGTTCACTGTAGAGGGAGCGAGGAGCTGTGTGTGTACAGTGTAGTTTGTGACTGATGTAGTTCACTGTAGAGGGAGAGAGGAGCTGTGTGTGTACAGTGTAGTTTATGACTGATGTAGTTCACTGTAGAGGGAGCGAGGAGCTGTGTGTGTACAGTGTAGTTTATGACTGATGTAGTTCACTGTAGAGGGAGAGAGGAGCTGTGTGTGTACAGTGTAGTTTATGACTGATGTAGTTCACTGTAGAGGGAGCGAGGAGCTGTGTGTGTACAGTGTAGTTTGTGACTGATGTAGTTCACTGTAGAGGGAGCGAGGAGCTGTGTGTGTACAGTGTAGTTTGTGACTGATGTAGTTCACTGTAGAGGGAGAGAGGAGCTGTGTGTGTACAGTGTAGTTTATGACTGATGTAGTTCACTGTAGAGGGAGCGAGAAGCTGTGTGTGTACAGTGTAGTTTGTGACTGATGTAGTTCACTGTAGAGGGAGCGAGGAGCTGTGTGTGTACAGTGTAGTTTGTGACTGATGTAGTTCACTGTAGAGGGAGCGAGGAGCTGTGTGTGTACAGTGTAGTTTATGACTGATGTAGTTCACTGTAGAGGGAGCGAGGAGCTGTGTGTGTACAGTGTAGTTTGTGACTGATGTAGTTCACTGTAGAGGGAGCGAGGAGCTGTGTGTGTACAGTGTAGTTTGTGACTGATGTAGTTCACTGTAGAGGGAGCGAGGAGCTGTGTGTGTACAGTGTAGTTTATGACTGATGTAGTTCACTGTAGAGGGAGCGAGGAGCTGTGTGTGTACAGTGTAGTTTATGACTGATGTAGTTCACTGTAGAGGGAGCGAGGAGCTGTGTGTGTACAGTGTAGTTTATGACTGATGTAGTTCACTGTAGAGGGAGCGAGGAGCTGTGTGTGTACAGTGTAGTTTGTGACTGATGTAGTTCACTGTAGAGGGAGCGATGAGCTGTGTGTGTACAGTGTAGTTTGTGACTGATGTAGTACACTGTAGAGGGAGCGAGGAGCTGTGTGTGTATAGTGTAGTTTATGACTGATGTAGTTCACTGTAGAGGGAGTGAGGAGCTGTGTGTGTACAGTGTAGTTTATGACTGGTGTAGTTCACTGTAGAGGGATTGAGGAGCTGTGTGTGTACAGTGTAGATTGTGACTGATGTAGTTCACTGTAGAGAGAGCGAGGAGCTGTGTGTGTACAGTGTAGTTTATGACTGATGTAGTTCACTGTAGAGGGAGCGAGGAGCTGTGTGTGTACAGTGTAGATTGTGACTGATGTAGTTCACTGTAGAGGGAGAGAGGAGCTGTGTGTGTACAGTGTAGTTTATGACTGATGTAGTTCACTGTAGAGGGAGCGAGGAGCTGTGTGTGTACAGTGTAGTTTGTGACTGATGTAGTTCACTGTAGAGGGAGCGAGGAGCTGTGTGTGTACAGTGTAGTTTGTGACTGATGTAGTTCACTGTAGAGGGAGCGAGGAGCTGTGTGTGTACAGTGTAGTTTATGACTGATGTAGTTCACTGTAGAGGGAGCGAGGAGCTGTGTGTGTACAGTGTAGTTTATGACTGATGTAGTTCACTGTAGAGGGAGCGAGGAGCTGTGTGTGTACAGTGTAGTTTATGACTGATGTAGTTCACTGTAGAGGGAGCGAGGAGCTGTGTGTGTACAGTGTAGTTTGTGACTGATGTAGTTCACTGTAGAGGGAGCGATGAGCTGTGTGTGTACAGTGTAGTTTGTGACTGATGTAGTTCACTGTAGAGGGAGCGAGGAGCTGTGTGTGTATAGTGTAGTTTATGACTGATGTAGTTCACTGTAGAGGGAGTGAGGAGCTGTGTGTGTACAGTGTAGTTTATGACTGGTGTAGTTCACTGTAGAGGGATTGAGGAGCTGTGTGTGTACAGTGTAGATTGTGACTGATGTAGTTCACTGTAGAGAGAGCGAGGAGCTGTGTGTGTACAGTGTAGTTTATGACTGATGTAGTTCACTGTAGAGAGAGCGAGGAGCTGTGTGTGTACAGTGTAGTTTGTGACTGATGTAGTTCACTGTAGAGGGAGCGAGGAGCTGTGCGTGTACAGTGTAGTTTATGACTGATGTAGTTCACTGTAGAGAGAGCGAGGAGCTGTGTGTGTACAGTGTAGTTTATGACTGATGTAGTTCACTGTAGAGGGAGCGAGGAGCTGTGTGTGTACAGTGTAGTTTATGACTGATGTAGTTCACTGTAGAGGGAGCGAGGGGCTGTGTGTGTACAGTGTAGTTTATGACTGATGTAGTTCACTGTAGAGGGAGAGAGGAGCTGTGTGTGTACAGTGTAGATTTTGACTGGTGTAGTTCACTGTAGAGGGAGTGAGGAGCTGTGTGTGTACAGTGTAGTTTGTGACTGATGTAGTTCACTGTAGAAGGAGCAAGGAGCTGTGTGTGTACAGTGTAGTTTATGACTGATGTAGTTCACTGTAGAGGGAGAGAGGAGCTGTGTGTGTACAGTGTAGTTTATGACTGATGTAGTTCACTGTAGAGGGAGTGAGGAGCTGTGTGTGTACAGTGTAATTTATGACTGATGTAGTTCACTGTAGAGGGAGTGAGGAGCTGTGTGTGTACAGTGTAGTTTATGACTGATGTAGTTCACTGTAGAGGGAGTGAGGAACTGTGTGTGTACAGTGTAGATTGTGACTGATGTAGTTCACTGTAGAAGGAGCAAGGAGCTGTGTGTGTACAGTGTAGTTTATGACTGATGTAGTTCACTGTAGAGGGAGAGAGGAGCTGTGTGTGTACAGTGTAGTTTATGACTGATGTAGTTCACTGTAGAGGGAGTGAGGAGCTGTGTGTGTACAGTGTAGATTTTGACTGGTGTAGTTCACTGTAGAGGGAGTGAGGAGCTGTGTGTGTACAGTGTAGTTTATGACTGATGTAGTTCACTGTAGAGGGAGTGAGGAACTGTGTGTGTACAGTGTAGTTTGTGACTGATGTAGTTCACTGTAGAAGGAGCAAGGAGCTGTGTGTGTACAGTGTAGTTTATGACTGATGTAATTCACTGTAGAGGGAGAGAGGAGCTGTGTGTGTACAGTGTAGTTTATGACTGATGTAGTTCACTGTAGAGGGAGTGAGGAGCTGTGTACAGTGTAGTTTATGACTGATGTAGTTCACTGTAGAGGGAGTGAGGAGCTGTGTGTGTACAGTGTAGTTTATGACTGGTGTAGTTCACTGTAGAGGGAGTGAGGAGCTGTGTGTGTACAGTGTAGATTTTGACTGATGTAGTTCACTGTAGAGGGAGAGAGGAGCTGTGTGTGTACAGTGTAGTTTATGACTGATGTAGTTCACTGTAGAGGGAGTGAGGAACTGTGTGTGTACAGTGTAGTTTATGACTGATGTAGTATTCATGAGAAGAGAGACAATGATGTTTTAAAAAATCTCTACCTTGAAGAGCGTTTTTGAAAAGCTCCATTTTCAGTGACTTAAAATTCTGTTTTCTTGTGGATGGGAGGAAAGCACAGACAAAAACCTAAACACATCCATGTGAACGGGGCCTAAGAAAAACCTCACACCATGCAGTTGTTGAGCAGTCCCTAGGTCCCTTCAGAGCAGCAGGCAGAGCATTTCCAACGCTCTTATCAGCAGCAGACGCTGCCGTCTAGCCTGTGGGGAAGAGTGGAAATGTCATGGCTGACAATAAGACACGAATATAAGAGCTGACTGCAGTGAGTAATTCTCCTTCCAAGAAAGGGATGTGCATGCGCCATTCTGCACTGAAGCCTTGCATTCACCACACACCATAACAAGACTGGGCCTCGTTTACTTAACAACACCACTGAAATGTTGTAGAAACACTACACAACAATCATGCTGAACAGAACCCGTTAGCATCTACAAATAGAAGTCTACAGGCTACACCCAGATGGTTGTAACGGTGTAATAAATGTTTCAACATTTGCTGACTCTTCCCCCAGCATCCACAGCAAGTGCAGGTCCACTGGAGCTCAGCAGGTCTGGATCAGTATTTGGATGGGAGACAGTCGAGCCTATCCAAAATCACTGGACACAACAAACACACGCAGACACACAGAGAACACGCCACACTCCTCACAGACAGTCACCCGGTGGAAACCCACGCAGACACGGAGAACACACCACACTCCTCACAGACAGTCACCCGGAGGAAACCCCCGCAGACACAGAGAGAACACACCACACTCCTCACAGACAGTCACCCGGAGGAAACCCACGCAGACACAGGGAGAACACACCACACTCCTCACAGACAGTCACCCGGAGGAAACCCACGCAGACACAGGGAGAACACACCATACTCCTCACAGACAGTCACCTGGAGGAAACCCACGCAGACACAGAGAGAACACACCACTCTTCTCACAGACAGTCACCCGGAGGAAACCCACGCAGACACAGGGAGAACACACCACACTCCTCACAGACAGTCACCCGGTGGAAACCCACGCAGACACGGAGAACACACCACACTCCTCACAGACAGTCACCCGGAGGAAACCCCCGCAGACACAGAGAGAACACACCACACTCCTCACAGACAGTCACCCGGAGGAAACCCACGCAGACACAGGGAGAACACACCACACTCCTCACAGACAGTCACCCAGAGGAAACCCACGCAGACACAGGGAGAACACACCACACTCCTCACAGACAGTCACCCGGAGGAAACCCCCGCAGACACAGAGAGAACACACCACACTCCTCACAGACAGTCACCCGGAGGAAACCCACGCAGACACAGGGAGAACACACCACACTCCTCACAGACAGTCACCCGGAGGAAACCCACGCAGACACAGGGAGAACACACCACACTCCTCACAGACAGTCACCTGGAGGAAACCCACGCAGACACAGAGAGAACACACCACTCTTCTCACAGACAGTCACCCGGAGGAAACCCACGCAGACACAGGGAGAACACACCACACTCCTCACAGACAGTCACCCGGAGGAAACCCACGCAGACACAGAGAGAACACACCACACTCCTCACAGACAGTCACCCGGAGGAAACCCACGCAGACACAGAGAGAACACACCACACTCCTCACAGACAGTCACCTGGAGGAAACCCACGCAGACACAGTGAGAACACACCACACTCCTCACAGACAGTCACAAATTCACTCTGTTGAAATCCAGAGACCTGTTTACAAATAAAGTCAGAGAAGTATGAAGCAAACTGACCAATAATTACTTCATACACAAAATTAATACAATGTTAATGTTAATACAAATTAATACAATCATTGTATACCTTTCTTAAATGTCCAAAGCTTATTAATCTCTTACTGTTTTTTTCCTGTAGATGGCCCTGTTCAGCCCCTCCCCAGTTCTCTCCTAAGCTACGCTTTGCTAGAGCCAACCAGCACAGACTCTGCCCGACAGAACTGGGCTCAAACCCGTGGAGCGCTAATTTAACCGGGTCGTGATGACAAGGCAAGGCTTGTTTTTGTCCTCAGGTGACGGTTCCTGAGTTCTGCCTGACCCAGGGATGAGCCGCAGGGCTAATCCTGGCCTTCACCCCGTGTCCATTCTCTGTCTCTAGTAGCGGAACTGCGGACCGGGCCAAAACATCGTGTTTGCAGCTACGGTGACAAAAAGATCAGATTACAGCAGCACAATCCGATTTAGGGCCTCGGCAACAGCAAAACAATTAGCTGGTTTAGGCTTTCCAGAAACGGGAGGGGCGAGCGGTGCTTGGCGTCGGGTCAGGGCTCTTCCAACTGGCAAATTACCTGGATTAGTGGAGGACAATGCCGCCCAATAAAAACTGCACTGTTGACAGAAAAGACAGTAACCAGGCATCAGAGTGGACACAGCACGTGAGCGCAGTGCCGCTGCTGAACAAAGAAGCCTTCTGTTTCTGTGTTTGGGCTCACACTTTAAAATTATTTCCTCCCACTGCTGCAGTTTACATTTTTTCAAAGTCATTTTAACTCAATAAATTATCTTTGTTTTCATTCTCACTGTTTTAAGAGTTTAAACATGATGGAAATTGATGGTAACTTTTTAATTACATCGTGTAGTTGGAAGCATTAACTACAGATAAAAGTTATTAACTGGAGATATGAGGCACTTTATTTTTATAACATGTTCCCTTTTAAGGGTACAATTGATGGAAAAAAAAAAAACTTGTTCAGTGCATGTTCACATTAATGTGTGAATCTGGAGCCCACCAACCCACACACTGTGAAACAGTTTGTTTTCTGTGTACTGCTTAAGTCAGGATAAAACGAGCCATTCTGATTCTACTCTGCTTTTGACGTCAAATGCAGAGACTTTAGGAAGGCCCCGCCCCCTCATCTGAGTCTGTCCAATCACAGCGCTGGACCCACACAAAGACGCAGCAAAACAAACACAACGAGCGCGGAGAAATAAGAGCACTGAGTAAAAACGGAGAAGAAAGAGAACAGAGTGAAAACGGCTAAAAACCAGAGCTTCTGCTCCTCGCTCCTCACTGCTGTGTGCTCGGGGTCGGGGTGAACAGAGAGCGGTTCATTATCATTTAAAGGAACAGGTGCTGAATGCGGGCGTTCTGAACAGGGCTGTTGACAAAGGAGTGTGGAGAAGACGGGGAATACATCCATCTGAAGCTCCGGTTGTGTATTTTAATTGATTACCCAGGGGGAACATAACGTTATTCAGGTTTTATATTCAACATAACGTTTTTAAATAGAGAATAAAATAAAAAGTGTAGAGATAAAGGGTTATGGAATGAAAACCCCTGCAGTGCTGTAGGGTACGTCCGTGTTCCCTAACTAAAGGCACAGGAGACGCTCCCTTGAGACTCCCAGCCCGGTTTCAGGTTCTGAGCTACAACTGAGATCGTACACTGGTGTCGTCCTACAAAAAGCTGCTGAGACGCTGCAGCGTTTTTAATTTAATGACTGCTTTTTGTGCAGAAGGAAATGTAAAACAATACGCATTGTACTTTTCTATTCTTGGAAAACTGCTGGCTGAACATGAGCGCTCATCGCTCACTCTCACTAAGATGGAGCTCAGAGCTGGCTCAATCCCATCAAGTTTATAAAAGCTCACTGAGAATGAGCGAGGGCCAGGTGTAACAGGAATAAGCTTCTGGTGTCCAACCAGAGATTGGTGCTGTTTACAGTGTGGGATTTTAATGAAAGAAGAGCCTCTTTTTCCAGTGCAAAGTTGTTCAGGTGCCACATCCCAGCTGTTCCTCACTGGTCTGGACTCTTGATCCCAGATAGGGTTTCTGATCAGTTCCTCGGCTCTCAGCAAGTTCTGGATTGTTGCCGATCTTCTCAGGCCTACATACTTAAAAATGATGGTTCTACCAGGGTTCTTTATTTAATTAAATGGCTCTATATAGAACCATATAGAACGCTCATAAGGCAAATTATTGAGACGCTATATTTGGAGAGCGATTAGGTCACGGCTTGTTCCCACCCACTGCACACCACTGGTGTCTACTTCCCTCAGCAGCTAGCGCCACCTCCGCATTTCAGCGCCGTGGATTCTAGTCGTTCTGTTGTTATCACTATTTTATTAATTTTTGCTCTGGAGCAAAAGCTAAATATATGAGAGTTGTGTTTGCGTTGCATCATGAGATTGTTTTCACTAGGGTGCCCAGATCTGAGATGGTCACGCCTCTCGCTGCCGTTGTAATCTTAGCTGAACCTATGTGTGCTTTTAGGTCCTTTACACCTTTATTTGCTACACAAAACATGGGAATTTCTTTTTTAATTCATCCGAGAACTTGCATTTATGTTTTGGCATAGCTGCTCGAGATGAGGGTGGGTACATGAGCTTTGCCTGACGTAAACAAGGACTACTGACGTGCAGACTGACCAATTAAATGTTTACAGAGAAGGTTATCGACCAATAACGGTAGCTCTACAGTCAGACCGTCCAATCAGAAGATTTTAGGCTACTTCACCACGCCCCCTTCTCACTCAAGCGAACCAATCGGAGTAGTGGAGGGCGGGACTAGTTTGTAAGCTCTAGAAAAACAAAAAAGAGGACATGTCCAGGGAAAAAAGGACGTCTGGTCACCCTAGCTTTCACGGCTGAGGAAGGGTTCAGTGCCACCTTAAAGTTCGTCCAGATTAAGGCATCTCAGTAGGCAGCGGATTTAAAGTGTCTAAGAATTGGGACAGTGCACTATGACGTAAAATGCTCTGTGTCTCAACGGCTCACAAGGTTTTGGAACAGAGCCCATGGGTCTGTACAGAAAATAGAATAGAATATTAGCATCAGCTTATAACAGTTTTCTACATGTTATTGCAAAGGAAACGAATCAATAGAAAAATATAAATATAAATTTAAACAGCTGAAAAAGAAGTTATGGCCAATCTCACAGAAACATGCTGCTCATTCTCTCTGCGTTGTCGTTTATTTCCAGAGAGGTTTAACAGAGTGTAAGAGCACCCATTAAAATCAGCCCTGTAACCTTAGTCCTTGATGGATTAGTCATGAGGTTAACTCGGGCTAAAGCTAAGCTTTCAGCAGCTCCACTACCTGAAACGCCTGGCATTTGTTATGAAAGCAATACTCTGAAAAAAACAAAAAAACAAAACACAGGCAGTAGGAACATCAGCTTTACTCACTTTCAGCCCTCACCTGATCACTGTTACAGTTTATCGGGGATAAAACATTATTTTATATTTATATTCATACCCTCTTCTCCACAGTGGAGTGGAGCCCCACAGCAGTGTTCTCCCCCTGTGTAAACAGCCCTGTTCAGAACGTCCTCTTTCAGCACCTGTTCCTTTAAATGATAATGAGCCGCTCGCTGTTCACCCCGACCCCGAGCGCACAGCAGTGAGGAGCGAGGAGCAGAAGCTCTGGTTTTTAGCCGTTTTCACTCTGTTCTCTTTCTTCTCTGTTTTTACTCAGTGCCCTTATTTCTCCGCGCTCGTTGTGTCTGTTTTGCTGTGTTTAACCACATCTTTGAGCTCTCACGTAAATGCGGGTGCAGTGCTGTGATTGGGCAGACTCAGACGAGGGGGTGTGGAGATTCTAACTTCTCTGCACATAACCCTACTGGAGTCTGGATGTTCACTGCTTGCTATTATATTTGGAAGTAGTATGAACTGAATCCTTTACATGGTGCTACCAGCCAACGAGGATCTACACACTTCTGGCACTGGATCTAAAAAGCTGCTGACACTAGGGGAGGCAGACGGAGACCTTCGCAGAAGACCTGGGGTTAAAGAGTTTGAGAGAAAAGAGTGAGTGGAGAGTTTGTGAAAGTGGATGAGCAGGTAACATCCTGCTGTTCCCTTATCACCAGCTGCTGCAGTTGCTGAAATATTAATGTGATGAAACAGGATTCCCAGGCCTGGGGCAAGAGCGCCTTCTGCCTCCTGTTTTCACTTCACTGCTTCGTTCCTCCTGAGGAGAGCAGAGACATGCTTCACCACTGAGGATCGCAGGTATTCTTAGAGCCAAAACAAAAGAGCGGCGCTGTAGAATGGCCCCGCCCCCTCATCTGAGTCTGTCCAATCACAGCGCTGGACCCGTGTTTATGTGAGAGCGCAAAAGATGAGGTTAAACTCAGCAAAACAGACACAACGAGCGCGGAGAAATAAGAGCACTGAGTAAAAACGGAGAAGAAAGAGAACTGAGTGAAAACGGCTAAAAACCAGAGCTTCTGCTCCTTGCTCCTCACTGCTGTGCGCTCGGGGTCGGGGTGAACAGCGAGCGGCTCATTATCATTTAAAGGAACAGGTGCTGAAAGCGGGCGTTCTGAACAGGGCTGTTTACACAGGGGGAGAACACTGCTGTGGGGCTCGTGGGGTTTGGACCAAAGCATGTCACAGACGTTTCACTAAGAAACAGAACTGTGTTCCACTGTGGAGAAGGAGGAGAATGGGTCTTGTTTAAAGTAAACCCCCCTTAAACTTAATGCAGTGGTCCTCTAAGCAAGGCACTGAGTTTAGGGGGCGGGGCCATTCTAAAGCCTCTGCACTTGACGTCAGAAGTGGAGCAGAATCAGAACGACTCGTTTTATCACTTTTTCTGACTCGGGCAGCGCACAGAAAACTGACTGGTTGGTCCTGTTTCACAGTGTGTGTCTATTTTTCATAAAATATCCCCTTTAAAATTTAAAAAAGAGAATCACCACTCTCCTGAGCCATCCTCGAGTGATGCTGAGTGATGCTTGTGCAGTAACATTTCGTCTGGAATGAATAAACCCGGAGGACACAGGCAGCGTTACTGCGACGTCGTCCCGAATATTCATCCTCTTCCCTCAAACTTTTATTTTGTTGCTGTCTGGAGTGAAAGAATAAAGCGCATGGGCAGGTGGTGATGAGGGGGACAGACAGGGTCCAGCTGCTGTTTCTGTTTCCTCTCTCTGCTTCTGAGAGTCGCTCGTCGCCACCAGTATCCGTCAGCAGGCCTGGCACCCTCCATCCTCCCTGATCCGCATCCGCGCCCCCCTGAGGCTAATTATAAAGTCGAGATTTCGCTCGGCCACCTGCTTCACTGTGAAACACAGAGGGCTGGTGCTGGCTGTGTCACTGCCTGGTTCGGGAAGTGTGAAATATTACTTGGGAAGTGATCATTTGCCTGTGATCGGGAAATGCTCTGGTGGCACTTAGTTGAGAGGCCTGGATTTCCCAGCATAGCCAATGTGACTCAGAGGAGAACATGTTTCAGCACTCTCTCTCTCTCCACTGGGGATCATCTGCAGAGAGACCCACTTTATCAAGGCGTAGAATCACAGGGTAAACACAATCTGTGACCTGCTTTGGTCCAAACCCCACAGCAGTGTTCTCCCCCTGTGTAAACAGCCCCTGTTCAGAACGCCCGCTTTCAGCACCTGTTCCTTTAAATGATAATGAGCCGCTCTCTGTTCAACCCGACCCCGAGCGCACAGCAGTGAGGAGCGAGGAGCAGAAGCTCTGGTTTTTAGCTGTTTTCACTCTGTTCTCTTTCTTCTCCGTTTTTACTCAGTACTCTTATTTCTGTTGGGGGGGGGGGGGCAACAACAAAAGTGTTAGTGGGCTCCAGATTCACACATTAATGTAAACATGCACTGAAGAAGGGAGTATTTTACAGCATGGCCTCTTTAAGATTGATCAGCGATCTCTGCAGCACACAGCAGGAGCCCCCTGCCTCTAAAACCGCCCCGCAGCCTCACGCAGACACTAACAGTGACGTCCTGCTGAGAGGAAGGTAAGAGGTCAAATAAATATTATGACAATGTGCGATGTTCTGTAAAAGCTTACTAAGCAATGTACCACACACTGACACAGAGGAGGGAGAGGGATTTAAAGCCGAACTGGGCTGGGATCCAAACGTACACCACTCACGAGATTTTCTTTTTAACACGTTCTCTATTTTACGTTTTTACAATCTTATTATGTTAGGTTTCTCCTCATTTGAACACTCCAGTTACTTCCCAGTTACTACGTGTTAACGTCTCGTTTTAAAGGCTTTTAATTTGTAATTCATTTATTTATTTTACCTAACGTTACAGTAACGTTTTTTCTTCTTCTGTCCACGACAGAATGTTTAAATCAGTTTGTGGGATGTCTGCAAATACTAAACATAACAGCACTAATGCACAGATTTAATTTAATGGGAAATTCATCATTTATTCATGTGTAAATGACCCACACAGCACACATTATCATAATTAACGTCTGTACAGTATGACCACGTTTTAGCGCCAGGACAAAGTCGTAATATTTAGAGAATTACTTAATATTTTGAGAAGAAACTGAAACATTTAGAGAATAACGCTGTGATATTTTGAGAACAAATTATATTTTGAGAGAAAGTCACTGTGGTTTCCTAAGAGTCACACCATCTGCGCAAAATAACGACCAAAACAAACCAGTTTTTATTTCTGAACACATCCACAAACTGGAGCATTTATTCCTACTTTTAGCCCCCAAAACAGCCCCGACCAGACTGAGTCACAGCAGGAATACACCGTCTACCACTGAGAACAGCAGGGCCTGACTATTACTGTGCTTAAAAATTGTTTTTAGAAAATAAAAGGCGACTGTTCCACATTAGAATCATTTATTCGTCTCAATGCAACACATTTTAAACCTGTCATTTTTTGTGGAAAAAATGAAAAATCTTAAAAATGGAAGATTTTAAGTACAATCTGCAGTTCTTATAAATCACACAATACGAGCCTTTAAAGCCTTTAAATAAAATGTGGGAAATGCTGTTCTCTGGTTTGTTTATGTTTAGAAGCTCCACATCTTTTAAGGTGGAGCGGTGTGCGTGAGTAAGAAGCGACTATCTTTTAAGGTGGAGCGGTGTGCGTGAGTAAGAAGCGACTATCTTTTAAGGTGGAGCGGTGTGTGTGAGTAAGAAGCGACTGTATCTGTTAAGGTGGAGCGGTGTGTGTGAGTAAGAAGCGACTGTATCTGTTAAGGTGGAGCGGTGTGCGTGAGTAAGAAGCGACTATCTTTTAAGGTGGAGCGGTGCATGTGAGTAAGAAGCGACTGTATCTGTTAAGGTGGAGCGGTGTGTGTGAGTAAGAAGCGACTGTATCTGTTAAGGTGGAGCGGTGTGTGTGAGTAAGAAGCGACTGTATCTGTTAAGGTGGAGCGGTGTGTGTGAGTAAGAAGCGACTGTATCTGTTAAGGTGGAGCGGTGTGCGTGAGTAAGAAGCGACTATCTTTTAAGGTGGAGCGGTGTGCGTGAGTAAGAAGCGACTATCT
The DNA here is from genome assembly GCF_029633855.1 of Hoplias malabaricus. Lineage (NCBI taxonomy): Eukaryota > Metazoa > Chordata > Actinopteri > Characiformes > Erythrinidae > Hoplias > Hoplias malabaricus. The sequence continues at coordinate 33,724,476 of NC_089816.1, forward strand.
TTTAAGGTGGAGCGGTGTGCGTGAGTAAGAAGCGACTATCTGTTAAGGTGGAGCAGTGTGTGTGAGTAAGAAGCGACTATATCTTTTAAGGTGGAGTGGTGTGTGTGAGTAAGAAGCGACTGTATCTTGTTGGTGACTGAAGTGTAAATTGTCTGTAAGTGTTTATTCACTGTTTGAATTCCCACAAAAACTCATGCGTAACTCGAGCTGTTTAGTTTTGTAGCACAACTTTGATGTTACATTTGGACTTTGGTTTAATTTAACTGAATTTACCTGTTATAGTCACCTCTAATAGTGGATATTCATGTTTAGCACAGATAAGCTTTATATGAGGTTGAAGACCGGCTTCTGTCCTGTGTGAACCTCTACTCAGTCTCCCATAAAAGCTTCAGTGAGAGAGGAGCTCAGCTGTTGACTTCAAAGGGAGCTGCTAAGACACGTTGAGCAGTTTGGCACGCAGTTATCTCGACACAAATCACTGCGCGGTGTAGCAGTGTCAAGGGCCGGCTGACTTCAACAGCGCTGTGCTGTGAGATAATGTCTAAAGAATTTACACCCCGACCACTAAACTGATCCTAACACAGTCAACAGGATCTCCACGACGTGACGGAGCGGACCTTCTGATGCTCAGCGGGGGTGCGCTGCTCACTGGTGCTGATCCGGTGTAATACTAAATTATTCATACTCCGAATCAGTGCCATTAGAGCGCAGCTTTATTTAAAATGATTTACGATCTTGGCTCAGTATCGTCTGCACTCAGCAGCATGAGCTCAACTGTTGAAGCTGAAATAATAATCGGCAAAATACACTGTGCTTACTAAAATATTCAGCTCCTGTTTGCCCCTTGTGTTACTTTTATAAATAGACAGTAGAATTTGGTGTTTTTGACAAAATTACCTCTTTAAAATCGAAGTGTAAAGAGTTTTACAAAGTAATGTCAAAATTTAAAATGATATAATGAAACTTAAGTGACGACATATTCACACTCTGTTATGTGGCACAGACATCAAACTGCTGGTGCTCCCTATTCATTCATTCATCATAACTATTATATCCTGTACAGGGATACGGTGGGTCCAGACCCAACCCACTGGGCACAAAGCAGGAACACACCCTGAACACTCCCTATTAAAGTATTAGGTCAACAAATAAGTTTTAAAGCACTTCTGTGTAGCATACAATTGTAATTTAAAATGTAAACATTCTCCTGCTATTTTGTCGTTTTATGGCGAAAGTTGTGTGTTATTAAATATGACACCTGTCATGACATTCGACAAAAAATTACCTAAAAGTAATTAGAAGTATTAATATGCTACTTTCACGATTGCTAGGACTGGACGATACAAACAAAATTTATATCACAATATGTTTCTAAATTTCAGTCGATTTGATACAATTCTGTTGTATTCAATACAATATTGATATTTTTAAAGTACAGTGGAACCTCTACTTACGAACTTGATCCGTTACGTGTTCCGGTTCGTAAGTGGAAAAGTTCGCTTCTCGAGTCAATTTTCCCCATTAATGGAATAGCAATTAATGGGTTCCAGCCCCCACCTCGAAAGTCACCCTTTTTGCACTGATATATGTTTACAACACAATACATGTAGCGTTACTAAAAATAAAAGAGAAATAAAGTGGGTGGAATAACGGAGGGTAGGCGGTGAATGTGGGGAGACGAAGCGTAGATACGGTTTAACTTAGCACGAATTTCGATGTCTGCTATTTACGCTTATGCTAAATTGCTAAAGCTACAACATTCTAATCTTAAAAGCTCACTCCAGTCTGGGCGCTGGGAGACTCGCCTATTGGGGGTCAGTGGCCATTTCCAGCCGCCGGCTCGGGGGAGGCTTTCGTCGAACGGGTTCGTTTCTACAGGCAAAAAAATATTCAAATGCCTGGTTCGTATCTTGGAAAGTTCGTTAGTAGAGTTTCCATTGTAACTTTAAAATTGAGGGCTGTGAACTGACGACAGCGCCCTGTAACGACCATCAGTCAATGACAGATGTTGTAAATAATGTATATTAAAATATTGAAAATGTGTTTAAAAATCATATTGTTATTGAAACATTTTACACTGCGATATTGACATTGAATTATTGTCCAGCCCTAACGAACTCCACCCCAACCAATCCCCACCTGTAAATCGTTTAAACCCAAACTCACACATGCTTCAGGACACAATATTCACCCCAAGAACAGAACACCCACATCCATGACAGTCTTCTGCAGATCTTTTTCCTGATGGAGCTCAGAACGAACCCAGTGCCCAATAAGTCTGAAGTCACTTAATTTGTTATTTTTTTAATAAACACATACCCAAACAAAATGTATTTAGAATTAAAAAGTATATGTTACACAAAAATTATTTGAAGCTTATTTTTTTCACCTAATATTAATAATACTGATATAATAAATATAATTTAAGGGTCTGGAAATTGTAAAAGCTCTTGTAGTAACAAGCAAAAAAATAACCCCAACATGAGTAACTGGCCACAGCTGGAATCTGGTTCTCCAATGGTGACTGACCCAAAATGATTGCAGACTAGAATTTGTGTGTCAATGTCAAATTATTGCATTTCTAAGAGAATTTTAATCTATTTTGTTACTTCTCTGTGATACGTCCTATTCATTTTCATCCTCTCCAATATTCAGCCCAAAGTTACACTGTTTAAGACCCCAAGACTAGATCACCAATCCTACATCAAGTACATCAGGGCAAAGTGATCTTACCCAGTTCAAATTCATCCTGTTTCCTCTGATGCTACTAGGCAGGAAGATGTTTCCAGGTGCTAACGAACGCTGTGGGAATGAGTGAATAAGGCACTGTGGTGATACTGTTCCAGCTGTCCGAGGTGGGATCATAGCAGTCCAATGTTTTGCACCGCTGTGTCCCAAAGTAGCCACCGACTACATAGAGTTTGTTACCAGAGGCAACGGCATGGCAGCTCATTCGTTTAGAGGTCATGTCTCCAACTCGCGTCCATATATTCGTCTCACAGTCAAAGCGGTAAGCGGAAGCGGCCGTGAACTCCGTGTCACCGCCCATGATGAAAATCTGGCTCCCTAACACTGCGGCAGCGGTGTACCTCCAAGGTTGGGGACACTCCGCTGCAATTGTCCAGCGATTCTCTATAGGGTCATAGCACTGGACTTTGGAAGCTTTGTCCCTGTGAATTGTAGTCCCTCCAAAGACAAAGAGCTTTAGCTTAGCGCTGACTACTGCGGCATTACTGACCCCATCTCGGAGTGGTGCCATCATGGTCCATTTGTTGGTCAGAGGGTCATATCGCTCAACTTGCTTTAGAGACACAGAAGGAGACGCAGGGAAAACACCGGCTATAGCTGTGTGACCTCCTACAACATAAAGGCAGTTCTCCAGTTCGGCAGAACCATGCCCAAATCGCGCAATTAACATCGGGGCACCTTTGGACCACTCCTCGTGGACCGTATCGTATATCCACACGTCTTTAGAGACTCCATTTTCTGAGCCTCTTCCTCCAGTCACATAAACCTTGCAACCAATGGCACAAGCACTGAATTCCTTTCTAGGACTTGGCAAGTCAGACTTGGGGATGATCTCCTTCGCTTTGTGATCTACTTGGTAAATCTTATCGCACATAAAAGTCTGGCCCCCAAGAATGAGCAACGTGTGACCTGCTTTTCTTGGTCTGGCACAAGGACTAGTGACAACTCCATCGTTCTGGAGAATCTTCTTCTTGCACTGAATGGCCTCTTCCACGATTTGCATGCTTCGCTTGTCTGACATGACCAGTTCCTCGCAAGCCACAGCCTCGATGAGGCACTCGGAAGGCAACAGCGCAAGTCGGATACCTCGGAGAAGTTCAGGAAGGTGGTCTCTGCGACTGTCTAAATCATATTTGACCCAGCGCATGACCGCGTTGAACACAATCTGCTCATCCTCAATTTCCAGCTCATCGCTGAGGATAAGGTCAAGGAGTTTATCTTTAGAAAGGCCGTAGAAGTCTTCAGTGTCCCGTACGGCTTCGAAATGGACCAGGCACATCCGCCATGAGAGCTCATAGAGCCGTTTGCACTGGTGCGCATCGGAAAGCAACATCATTCCCAAACAATTGGAAGAATGCAGGTTCTTTTCGAGGAACTCTGCAGCTGCGTCGCGAATGTCGTGGAACTGTAGCATGTCTCCGGCTTCGAGAAGCGACTCTGCGTTCTCCTCGTTGATGATAACCCGTGACGAGTATGCAAAGTCCAAAAGCAGCTCCAGAACCTCTGGGTGCACGCTGTCACGGAAGTTAACATCGCTGTCTAAACTCTCACGGAGGCCTCCGCTGAACATGGCCTCAAAGTAGCGACTGCACGCTGCCAACACGGCTCTGTGGCAGGGGAAGGAACGATCTCCTGCCCATAATGTAACGTCCGTGAACATGCACTGTTTGCGAAGCGTGTTGAGGTGTGTGAGGACGCTGTCCGGGTGTGAAGGCTTGTGGAAGAGAGAGATGTTCATGGAGCCTGTGCTCGTCCTTGACTTGCGGTTTTCATGGACGCTGACTGACATTTTTTCCGGCCCCTCCAAGGAATCAGCTGCGCCAATGTCTCGAACTGGAGGGAAGACAACACAAAAGGAATTATGTTATTATCTGAGGGGGTTCTACTGAGTTAAGTTCATGCACAAAGTGTCTGCACGTAGGTCAAACTGACAAACAAAACAAAACAAAAAACAAATAAGGGCTGAGGGTGGGCAATGTGACAAGACTGTGTTGTGGAACGTTATGTCACAATACTGTGTGACTGCTGTGAGCACATTTCATTCCAATATTGTGTTTAACTTTGTATTTAAAGTTTTTTTGTTTGTTTTTAGAGGTTAAGCAATTTGGGGATTGTGGTCAAATGCCAATATCTTGTTACTGCTGATAAACATTTGCCACATTGGACCACCCTTAAATCTGAGCTTGAAGCAGGAGGGTGAACTCTGAGAAGGCTGGCGTGAGGTTGGGGAGGGGGGGTACTGGATGGCTTTAGTGCAGATAGAGAAGCTGTGCCCCTCTGTCGCACTGCAGGAGAAAGCAGCCATGGAGGCGAAGGGGGTGACGGGGCAAACCTTTCAAAACAGGAATCTAAAGGGAGAGAAGAGGGTTTATAGCGCATGCTACGAACATTTGTTTAGACTGTGGGAAGAAACCTACTCAGACACAGGGAGAACACACCACACCCTTCACAGACAGTTACCCGAGGCAGGGATTGAACCCCCGGAACCCCAGGACCCTGGAGCTGTGGCATCAACTCCACCTACAGCACCACCTTGCTGCCCACGACGGCATGTGGTAGTGGGAAATTTTGGTCAAATATAAACAACTGTTTGATGATGATATTTATTTAAAATATGTATATCTGCAGTTTCTACTCTGATTCCAATGTAATTGTATATCCCTACAGCACAGTATCACATTTATATCGGAATCGGCAGATCATTATCTTTTTAAAGATTATCAGCATCGGACCAATGCTTTGATTTTGCTGACGTTTCAAACCGGTAATAGAGAATGCATTTATAATATCCCAGAAAAAGCTGTGCATAATTTGATTTACATCTTTTTTTAGAAAAACACTTAAGATGCTAAAATGCCACTGGTATTTCTTTATGTTTAACCCTTTAAGTTATAGATGTATTTCCTTTTTATTATTATTAGTTTGAGTAGATTGTTTATTTTATTTCACTTGTACATTTTAAAAAAGAGAATTTAAAGCTGTGACCAGTCTCTGTAAGGAACTAAATAAAGGTAGCTAACCATCTTGTCAGGAGATGTTTTAAATGCGTATATAGACAAGTAAGTGCACACAATCTAAACTGTTTCAGTGCCATAATGGCGCATTACTGCTCCGACAGCACTTTCTCATCCTATCGTCTCACAGCCTGCTCACATTTCTACGAGAGCTACTTTCCTGCAGCTTGCCGACAGCTGGGGTCTCTTTTTATAGTCCGAGTTTAAGCAGCCAACAACAAATTAAGAGTTAAATTAATCAGCTCACGCTCCATAATTCACATGTGGCATGTTGACCACAGTCTAATAAATTTAAGAGTAGAATGAGACCGGAAAGTTTGCCAAGCTCTGACTCATTGATCCATGCAGTGTTGAACAAACAGAGCTGAATTCATGCCGCAGGAAACCCACACTGATGAGAATCTGCAAAGCAACTCTTCAAAGCCTGCACTGGAGAACTGAACACCTTTTTTGATCCCTTTAACAACTCCATGTTTGCTAATTCCACAGGCGGGAATTCCAGAGGAGATGAGGGGGTTACACCCCTCGCAAAAATTACCACTCCTCTATCGACCTACACATTATAGAGGTCGTAAATGTCATCCTAGATAAAAGCATCACTATTATTTATATTGATACAATAAATATTGATTAAAATTGTTTTACTCACCCTCAAGGTCTTAAAAAAACATGGTTTTGGTCAAAGTGTGAGAAATAAAATGCATATTTATTCATCTACTCTCTCACTTATGGCACTTTTCCACTGCAGGGTCCCTACTCGACACGACTGTACTTTTCTGCTCCTCCACCAGGTGAATCAGGTTCTGGTTCTGGAAGTGGGTTCTTGTTTAGTGGCTGTTCTCTCGTGGTTCAGAGCGAGTCGAGTAGGGACTAAACCGTGGCGTGTAAACCTTGCAGAGCGCTGATCGTCCAGAGAGAGTCGTCACTCTACGCCACGGAACGCAGACAACCAGCACCAACTCTCCATCTGTAAAATCTCCAGCTGCAGTAGAGATCACGTTTGTTTTTATCGGACTCACGACGGCAGCTCGTAAAATTACGCCGTGGTCTTTTGAAGAGGTTCAAACGCTCCTTGGATCGGTGGCCGACGAAAGAATCCAGCGAGAGCTGGACGCTGCAACAAGGAAGGAACAAACGCAACGCAACCGACCAGTACGGACGACCAAACAGAGTATAGTCCAGTAGAGTCGGTACCATGCAGTGGAAAAAGCACCATAAGAGTTCTTGGTCTCTTACCTCTCATCTGTAACATTTAAACCTGTAAGCAGCTCGGTTCTTTTATTGAGATTAGAGTTATTGTTTTGCATATTTCCAAGTTTAAGAGTTTTACCATTTCTTTGTTATAGAAAATATCTAAAATTCTCTAGCGCTCAAAGGTTTAGTTAGCTAACAGCCAACGCTTTACGTTTCATTTTTCGACGTGAAGAACTCACTCATGTTTAACCTCTAATTCTCCACAAGTTGAAACTACATTCTCACATTTAAGAACTGCTCCACAAGTGCTTTCTCAGTGAACGAGGTCACATCTTTCACAGAGAACGCTCATCTGCGCTTATTAATGCACGGTTGCTGCTTATTTAAGCCTGTGCTGTTGTGGCACATTTAATCCCTGATGTATAACTCAGCAAATGAATATAAACTGTGCTGATAATGCACCACTTAGTTTCCTTTAGCGGAGGCGTTAACATCGCTCCCTCCAAGAATCCACAAAACTCAACCAGGTGTGTTAAACATTTGCAGCCGACCGTATCAGTGTCAACCAAATCAAACAACAAAAGAGGAGAAGCTAATGTTTCAGCAGCCAGTGTTTGCGTCAGCTGCGGGTTCAGTGCTTCATCGCCAGCACCGGGAGCGTCGGTCATGATCGAAAACTGGGTGCAGGCATGCTGCCTTAACAAGCACAACAACGCCGGAGGTCAGGCACAAAACAGCACAGGTCACAGTGAAGGCATGCATGGGGCAACGTGGCCGAGGATGAGAGGGTGAACTCACTGAGAAAGAGGAGCTCTGAACTCTTGATTCTGGTGTGTGCATCATTTCCACATGGGGTTATCCTCCCCTTTAATCCACGGTACCTCAGTGAGTGGGATATTCTGTATTATTCCTACTGTTTCTATAGTCGTATGTATGTTGCCATGTGTGTGGGCGCACTGGGCCTGTCACAACAGCCAATTTTTTGTGTCCCAGAAATAAATTTACGGCACTGATATAAGGATAATATAAAATAACGTAACAGTGCAATTACACCCCTTTAAAGAGCAATAATCTGTTGGTAAAAAGTAGTAATTAATTGTTGTAGAACGTACAGTGAAATGTGTCTTCCACATTTAACCCGTCTGTGGCAGTAAACACCCACAGAGGGTAGACAGCCATCCCCGGCGCCCGGGGAGCAGTTGTGGGTTAAGTGCCTTGCTCAAGAGCCACTCAGCCGTGGATTGAGGGAGTTCCTGCTGCTTGTGAGAATCGAACCAATGACCTTTCAGTCCTAAGCCCTCCTCTCTACTCATTAGGCGACTGATTCAGTATATAATTTAATGGACTTTAATCTACACTCTCTAGTCAACGAGTAAATAAACCCAAGGGGCGATATTAGCTCATAAAATTGGCTGAGGAAATGCCCATATATTGTAGAATAAGCCGATAATGTATTGACTGTGACAGGCCTAGTGTGTGCACGGCTGTTTACGTATCCAAAAGTTTCTAATCCAAAGATTCTACCGTTTTACAGCAAAACTAGGTAAGATTTCCTATATTTGCTCCTGGAGTGGTTCCCTACGCTCCTCCAAAGGTTATATGTAGTAGTGCTGTTTCTGAGTGCTGAGCTGTAATTCAAAGGTACCTAATGTTGCTTTAAAGTAAAGCAACCTAATAAAAACCTAATACCTTGAACTTCGGCGTAGGTACTGCACGATGCAGGGTGAACTAACCCTTTGGCCGAAGAGAGTGCACTGACTCATGGGAAGCTACGTGCAAAACACCAATGGCTTTTTTGTGTGACATTTCATTCTTGTGGAAAATCACACAACAACTTAAATCAAGCAAATTCCATGCATTTTCCCCCAGGGCGGAGAGGAGCAGGCGTCCGGGTAACACTTACAGCGGCAAAATCTGCTGACCCACGCGCAGGCACTGACCGAGAAGATCTGAGGTGGGGTCTGCATCGGTCCTGGAGCTGAGGCCGAGACAGCGCTCCTCTACACCACAGCACAGGGACGAGAGAGTGGCACAGAAACAGTGGGGTGAGGTTGTGACCGACAAACGTGGTGATACAGTTTCGTGGCCATGAGTGGGTCTAGGATTAATGAGCGTCAGTAAACAATCAGTGAACAATCCAGATGCTCGTAGGTGTGGAGATGTTCCTCCTGAAAACGGTTCAATTAACAACTGTTTACATAAAACACACTGAACACAGTGGTCTAAATGATCAAACTACGGTTACATTGTCAGCTTTACTGCCCACAAACAGGACACTGGGTTTAGCTTAAACATTTAAAAATGATGGTTCAACAAAGGTTCTTTGGTAAAGGATATGGTTCTCTATAGAACCCTGAACACGTGAAGAAGCTTTTGTGATTAAAGGGTTGTTTGCATCATGAAAGGGTTCTTCAGATGATGGTTCTACAAAGCACTTTTAAGTAAAGGGTTCTGTGCGGCACCAAAATCGGTTCCTCTGTTGTAACAAGCTTGACATCGTAACAATAGAAGAAGCTTTTTTAGTGCCGTTCAGAACCCTTTTCCCCGTATAGTGCTGTATAGAACTATCTATAGCACATTCTCCACCTGAAAAATCATCTTACAATGCACACAACCCTTTAGTCAGAAAACCTTCTTCATTCATTCATTCTTTGTCTGTAACCCTTATCCAGTTCAGGGTCGCGGTGGGTCCAGAGCCTACCTGGGATCATTGGGCGCAAGGTGGGAAGGAACCTGAGCACCCGGAGGAAACCCACGCAGACACAGGGAGAACACACCACACTCCTCACAGACAGTCACCCGGAGGAAACCCACGCAGACACAGGGAGAACACACCACACTCCTCACAGACAGTCACCCGGAGGAAACCCACGCAGACACAGGGAGAACACACCACACTCCTCACAGAGAGTCACTCGGAGGAAACCCACGCAGACACAGAGAGAACACACCACACTCCTCACAGTCACCCGGAGTAAACCCACACAGACACAGGGAGAAAACACCACACTCCTCACAGACAGTCACCCGGAGGAAACCCACGCAGACACAGGGAGAACACACCACACTCCCCACAGACAGTCACCCGGAGGAAACCCACGCAGACACAGGGAGAACACACCACACTCCTCACAGTCACCCGGAGTAAACCCACACAGACACAGGGAGAACACACCACACTCCTCACAGTCACCCGGAGGAAACCCACGCAGACACAGGGAGAAAACACCACACTCCTCACCGTCACCCGGAGCAGGAATCGAACCCACAACCTCCAGGTCCCAGGAGCTGTGTGACTGTGACACCACCTGCTGCACCACTGTGCTGCCCCAAAAAACCTAGAGGCAGTGACCACCTCTAAGCCAGGAGAGCAGTTTCGTGGTTAGGGGCCTTGCTCAAAGGCACTTCAGCCATGGATTAACATTCTGTTGACGGTTTGAGCTTCTGACCTCAAGCTCTCCTCTCTAACCTCAAGGCCTCGTGTTCAGGGTTCTATATAGAACCATTCTCTTTATTAAGGTCCAACCGGAACGTTCATGGCCTGTGTTTACGATCACAATCTCAACAAAGGCGCTGTCACTGGTTGCAGAGTCTTTCATCACGTTTCTGCTGTAAACAGACGACGACCTGGTTTTCCACATATAGACTGATCAGCACATCAACACCACCTTCCTGTTTCATCTTCTCACTGTCCACACACTAGTCCATCTGTAGCTCTGCATACTTAGTTAGCTCCCTTTCCCCCTGTTCTTAAGTAGTCAGGATCCCCACAGAGCAGGTAACATATGATAAGGGGTAGCAGCACAACACACACTACACACCACCACCACGTCAGTGTCACTGCAGCGCTGAGAATGATCCACCACCACATCACACCTGCTCTGTGGGGGTCCTGAGCGCTGAGGAACAGGGGGAGGAAGGGGGATAACAAAGTATGCAGAGCCACGGATGGACTACAGTCTGTAAATGTAGCGCTACAAAGTGCTCCTGTGCGGTCAGTGGAGTCGAGAGAATGGACACAAGTCCACAAGTGTAGAAACAAGGAGGTGGCTTTAATATTATGTTTTTCCTGTTCACATTTTTGAGGGGAGATTTTCCTCAGCTGAATTTCACAGCAACAAGCCAAAAGTGTGTGTGCTTTCAGCCATTGGCAGTGGCCTTGGTTTATGACTCAGCTGCAGTTCTCAATGCAGCATCAGCCCTGAACTTAAAGGATTTTACAGACATCTCTGACAAATCGCAGCATCGCAGACGGAAACCGAAAGCAGAGGGAGGGCTCCGCAGCCCCTGAACATGGCCTTCAGAAGCAGACATCAGCATTTACCACCAGAACTACACTAACAAACATCCTGATCTGAGAGGAAGACTCGAAAATCCAGAACTGACTTTTTATATGAAAATGAAATTCCAAAGAGAGGGTTAAATGCAGGGCGGCACTGACACAGCTGCAGGGGCTCGGGTCCTGGGTGGGATCCTCTCCTTGGGTGACTGTCTGAGGAGTGTGGTGTGTTCTCTCTGTGTCTGCATGGGTTTCCTCCGGGTGACTGTCTGTGAGCAGTGTGGTGTGTTCTCCCTGTGTCTGCGTGGGTTTCCTCCGGGTGACCGTCTGTGAGGAGTGTGGTGTGTTCTCTGTGCGTGGGTTTCCTCCGGGTGACTGTCTGTGAGGAGTGTGGTGTGTTCTCTGTGCGTGGGTTTCCTCCGGGTGACTGTCTGTGAGGAGCCCACATATGTGAGTGTGAGAGTGACTGGGTGAGTGTGTGGTGCTTCCAAGTAGTCTCTCAACCCACCGCTACCCTGAACACTTAAAGATGAATGAATAATGGGTTGATATGGAAAGTGAGGCATATATCATTTCTGTGAAGAACCATCCACTGAAATTGGCTTAGGAGGCACTTTTGTTTTAAAAGCACACGTCATCTACTAAATGAGACCTTGGGGAATAAAATGGCACTGTGACAGTTCCTCTCTGGGGCCCATGGGGAGTTCCCGCCCAGTCCGTTCTCCTGCCCGAGGCAACCGTCTCTCAGCGGGAGCCCAGTGCCGGAGCTGCTGGTTCACTGTGAATAACCCCTCGGCATGAATGACACCTTTTAACGGCAGCGCCACCAAGAAGCAGCGACACAAAGGACCTTCCTCCACTGAACGTTCTCCCATTGTGGAGCTCCCTTCTCCTCTGACTGATAGCCTTTCCTGGCTCCTTTCACTCGGAGCGTTGGTATTCCAGTGCTTCTCTGCTCCGGCTGCAGCGAGGGACGAGGGGGGGGTGAGGGGGAGAGGCTTTTCTTTTTCACGGCAGAGTCAAAAGCTGGCAACTTTTCTGTGTTTACAACGTTCAGTGGATCACCAGCTGGCCGGCAGTCTGTCTGAACGCTGCAGAACTTCTATCAGAAGAAAGAGACCGACCGGGCGGCAAGGCCCTCGTCTGCGAGAGCGAGAACGAGAGCGGATAGAGTCACAATAGACAAACCAGTCCATAAAACGAGTGCCAGAAAAAGACAGAACGAGACAAAGACCAGGCTCACTCTGCAATACTGCAGGTGGATAAAATGTGCCTCACATTTCTACACTCACTGTCCATTCTCTCAGCTCCACTGTCCACACCAGTCCCTCTGCAGTTCTACAGTTACACACTGTAGTTCATCTGTACCCTTCTCTTTAATGATAAGGACCCCCACAGAGCAGGTGTGATGTGGTGGTGGATCATTCTCAGCGCTGCAGTGACACTGACGTGGTGGTGGTGTGTTAGTGTGTGTTGTGCTGGTGTAGAGTGGATCAGACACAGCAGTGCTGCTGGAGTTTTTAACCCTGTGTCCACTCTGTTATAACAATTTTCCACTGCAGGGCCCCTACACGACTCGTCTTTTCCACTCCTCCACCAGGTGAATCAGGTCCTGGTTCTGGAAGCGGGTTCTTGTTTAGTGGCTGTTCTCTCGTGGTTCAGAGAGAGTCGAGTAGGGACTAAACCGTGGCGTGTAAACCTTGCAGAGCGCTGATTGTCCAGAGAGAATCGTCACTCTACGCCACGCAACGCAGACGACCAGCACCAACTCTCCATCTGTAAAATCTCCAGCTGCAGCAGAGATCAGGTTTGTTTTTATCCGACTCACGACGGCAGCTCGTAAAATGACGCCGTGGTCTTTTGAAGAGGTTCAAACGCTCCTTGGATCGGTGGCCGACGAAAGAATCCAGCGAGAGCTGGACGCTGCAACAAGGAAGGAACAAACTCTACTGATCTGTCTGAACTGATGACGGAGCTGTGTTCAGTCCCAAACAACAACAACACGCCAATACACCATGAGTAAACCCACTGTTCCCCTTAGAGACAGGGTTTTGTGACGACACCGGATATATTTTGATGGGGGGTGAGCTGTGGAAGTGGAGAACCGACCAGGGACGAGGGACCAAACAGAGAGTAAAGACCAGTAGAGAACCATGGAGTGGAAAAGCATCATTAGACACTCCTCCCTCGTTGGTCCTCCTTTTAGATGTAAAGTCAGAGACAGTAGCTCATCTGTCGCAGCACAGTGTGTGTTGTCATCCTCTAGTCCTTTATCAGTGACACAGGGATGCTCCACACACCGACACACCACCACGTGAGCATCACTGCAGTGCAGAGAATAATCTACCACCTCAATAATAGCCTACGTTCCCAGTGGTGGTCTTCTGGGCGTCCTGGGCATTGAAGAACAGGGTGAAAGAGGCCAGAGGAACAGATGGACTACTGTCTGGAATTGTAGAGCTACAACGTGCCCCTGTAGTCTATGTTTATATTGAGAAGTGATATGGAGAACGGGATCTAAATATAATCAGAGTATAACAGCATTGTGATAAAGGAGAATCCCAAACGGCCAAAAATGCTGTTGGACAATGGATTGGACGATGTGCTCTTACCTCCCTCTGTAATTACACATGTATACGGAGCTTAGCGAGGCGTAATGCTTTCGTTGGCAGGAGCAGCTCATTATCCATCGCTCCTTATGGAGTCGTGGTGAAAATGAGAATGGCCTTTTCTCATATTACAGGTCTCAGAGCTGGGCAGTTAATCAAATCTTATTTTCAATTACAACTGTGTCTAAAGAACGATGAACAAAACAAGATAAAACCATCAGAATTAAATCTGCTCACATTAAACCTGCTCTTTACCAGCACTGCCTACAGATAACAGACACTCACCCAGTCACACACACCTACCTGTGAACAGTGTCACACACTCACCCAGTCACACACACCTACCTGTGAACAGTGTCACACACTCACCCAGTCACACACACCTACCTGTGAACAGTGTCACACACTCACCCAGTCACACACACACCTACCTGTGAACAGTGTCACACACTCACCCAGTCACACACACACCTACCTGTGAACAGTGTCACACACTCACCCAGTCACACACACCTACCTGTGAACAGTGTCACACACTCACCCAGTCACACACACACCTACCTGTGAACAGTGTCACACACTCACCCAGTCACACACACACACACCTACCTGTGAACAGTGTCACACACACTCACCCAGTCACACACACACACCTACCTGTGAACAGTGTCACACACACTCACCCAGTCACACACACACACCTACCTGTGAAGTGTCACACACACCCAGTCACACACACACCTACCTGTGAACAGTGTCACACACACTCACCCAGTCACACACACACACCTACTTGTGAACAGTGTCACACACACTCACCCAGTCACACACACACCTACCTGTGAACAGTGTCACACACTCACCCAGTCACACACACACACCTACTTGTGAACAGTGTCACACACACTCACCCAGTCACACACACACCTACATGTGAACAGTGTCACACACTCACCCAGTCACACACACACACCTACTTATGAACAGTGTCACACACACTCACCCAGTCACACACACACCTACCTGTGAACAGTGTCACACGCTCACCCAGTCACACACACCTACCTGTGAACAGTGTCACACACTCACCCAGTCACACACACACACCTACTTGTGAACAGTGTCACACACACTCACCCAGTCACACACACACCTACCTGTGAACAGTGTCACACACTCACCTACCTGTGAACAGTGTCACACACTCACCCAGTCACACACACACCTACCTGTGAACAGTGTCACACACTCACCCAGTCACACACACACCTACCTGTGAACAGTGCCACACACTCACCCAGTCACACACACACCTACCTGTGAACAGTGTCACACACTCACCCAGTCTCACACACACACACACACACCTACCTGTGAAGTGTCACACACACTCACCCAGTCACACACACACACACCTACCTGTGAACAGTGTCACACACACTCACCCAGTCACACACACACACCTACCTGTGAAGTGTCACACACACTCACCCAGTCACACACACACACCTACCTGTGAAGTGTCACACACACCCAGTCACACGCACACCTACCTGTGAACAGTGTCACACACACTCACCCAGTCACACACACACACCTACTTGTGAACAGTGTCACACACACTCACCCAGTCACACACACACCTACCTGTGAACAGTGTCACACACTCACCCAGTCACACACACACACCTACTTGTGAACAGTGTCACACACACTCACCCAGTCACACACACACCTACCTGTGAACAGTGTCACACACTCACCCAGTCACACACACACACCTACTTGTGAACAGTGTCACACACACTCACCCAGTCACACACACACCTACCTGTGAACAGTGTCACACACTCACCCAGTCACACACACCTACCTGTGAACAGTGCCACACACTCACCCAGTCACACACACACCTACCTGTGAACAGTGTCACACACTCACCCAGTCACACACACACACACACCTACCTGTGAAGTGTCACACACACTCACCCAGTCACACACACACACACCTACCTGTGAACAGTGTCACACACACTCACCCAGTCACACACACACACACCTACCTGTGAAGTGTCACACTCACCCAGTCACACACACACACCTACCTGTGAACAGTGTCACACACACTCACCCAGTCACACACACACACCTACTTGTGAACAGTGTCACACACACTCACCCAGTCACACACACACCTACCTGTGAACAGTGTCACACACTCACCCAGTCACACACACACCTACCTGTGAACAGTGTCACACACTCACCCAGTCACACACCTACCTGTGAACAGTGTCACACACACACACACCTACCTCTGAACAGTGTCACACACTCACCCAGTCACACACCTACCTGTGAAAAGTGTCACACACTCACCCAGTCACACACACACACACCTACCTGTGAAGTGTCACACACTCACCCAGTCACACACACACACACCTACCTGTGAAGTGTCACACACTCACCCAGTCACACACACACACACCTACCTGTGAACAGTGCCACACACTCACCCAGTCACACACACACCTACCTGTGAACAGTGCCACACACTCACACATTCACACACACACACCTACCTGTGAACAGTGTCACACACTCACCCAGTCACACACACACCTACCTGTGAACAGTGTCACACACACACACACCTACCTGTGAAGTGTCACACACTCACCCAGTCACACACACACCTACCTGTGAAGTGTCACACACTCACCCAGTCACACACACACACCTACCTGTGAACAGTGCCACACACTCACCCAGTCACACACACACACCTACCTGTGAACAGTGCCACACACTCACCCAGTCACACACACACCTACCTGTGAACAGTGCCACACACTCACCCAGTCACACACACACACCTACCTGTGAAGTGTCACACACTCACCCAGTCACACACACACACACCTACCTGTGAACAGTGCCACACACTCACCCAGTCACACACACACACCTACCTGTGAACAGTGCCACACACTCACCCAGTCACACACACACACCTACCTGTGAACAGTGCCACACACTCACCCAGTCACACACACCTACCTGTGAACAGTGCCACACACTCACCCAGTTACACACACACACCTACCTGTGAACAGTGTCACACACTCACCCAGTCAAACACATTCACCCAGACACTCACACTCTCTCTCTCACACACACACACACCTGTGAACAGTTTCACACACACACACACACACCTACCTGTGAACAGTGTCACACACTCACCCAGTCAAACACATTCACCCAGACACTCACACTCTCTCTCACATACACACACACCTACCTGTGGACAGATTCACACACTCACCCAGTCACTCCACCTACCGACACGTGTGACTGAACTGCGGGAGTAAAGTGGAGTCCCTGTAACTGTGACGGCGATAGGTGTCTTGCTCAAGGCCCTTCAGTTGTGGATGTTGAGGGAGGAGACAGAGCCACTGCTTCGCACTCGTTTTCCCGCCCCATCCAAGGGATAAAACCAACAACCTCACGGTCTCATCCCTGCTTCTCTAGCCTTCAGGCCACAGCTGACGGTTCAGTACCTCAGTCCTGACACACTATCTGAAAAAGAACCTGAGGACCAGACCCAACCAGCAGAGACCTGAATTTGTTGCGTTGGGAGACCTCTGTTTCCTCTACACCTAAGGGAGCCTGGATTGAAGTAAGGGAGTGGAGCCATGCAAAATGACTCCCAGCATGCCCTGGCCTCACCCCATACAGGGACTCTGCTGTTGCTTCCTTGTGGGTATAAAGGATTATATAGTTTATGGGCGTACACCATTGTTGTACGATTGGTCTGCGGTGGTCCATCTTCCGTGTACAACACGGTCTCATCGTCTGGATTCACCCTTCCTCTGTGTCGCCTGTTCAATAGGGAGCATTTAGCCTAAACGTGCTACGTCGTCCTCGCCTTCTTCACCACCTGTAGTGTTGTAATACTGAGAATTTTAATTCCCTGCTTGTGCACAGCACAGGTCCATGATAACAACTGACCAGGGTTCGAGTACCTGCTCAGGTAAAGCCTGGGTTGTTGTGTTTTGTAAACATTACAAACTAGAAGCATTACACTATAATCAGGTGAATATAAAAGCCTGGATCAGTAACAACTGGTGACTAGGGTTCAGCTCCCTGCCACAGTTCAGAAATAACCACTGACCGGGGTTTGATTCCCTGCTCTGGGAAGACACCTGAATAGGGTTCAGGTCCCTGCTCAGGTAAAGACCCTGAAATTAGACTGGCCTTTAATTTATGGACAATTAAAACTTGTTATTATCACAAAACTACTATATTATTACCCCACCCCTAATTCCTCTACGCCTTCACTGCAGCCCTGTCAACAAACACAGAGGCACAGGCTGTGGGGATGATATAGGGAAACAACAGACAGAAGTTAGGCGAATAAATAGTAGAATAAATGACGTATAGTGGTAAAAATCTCCCTCAGAGCTTCTCCAGCAGTATCTCTCTAGCTTAGCGCCTTAGACAACAAAGAGAGCGAGGAGTGAACCGAAACAGTGGGACTCTGCTGAGAAGTTTACGGGTGTACGAAGCGGGTAAAATGGGGCTGAATTCAATAAACACTCCATAATTTCACTTAAACTGACCATTCAGACAAACTCCTCTACGCGAGGCTAAAGTTGGCTTTTCATTTCGCCAGTTTCTTATTGGAACTCTTCGTTCCACCTTAAATAGCCCAGCCGTTACGTTGCGGCGACGGCGGCGCGAGTGTGGAACTACTGCAGCCGTTAAGGTGGAATGGAGAATTCCAAGAAGACGCCGGAGAAAGGAAGCCAAGTTCAGCTCCGCGTCTCAAAGAGCCACTAAAGACTCGTTAAAGTCGCTTTGAAAATGTGCCTCAAGAGAACCAAATACTTACAGAATTAGTGTCAAATCCCAGTCTGTCGCCACGAAATGTTCATTCTCTCAAATTCCGCGGCTTTATCGATGATCCGCGAACAAACTGCGAAGGAAAATAGAAATGTGGAGCATTTATATCCAAAGATTGGGGGGCGGGAACGGTAGAACGCGAACGGTGCGTGCTTTAGCCAATCAGCGTCAGGGTAGTGTTCTAGTAAGGAAAAGACTGACCAATAGGGAAAGGGGAGCTCATAACAGGAAAACAGCCAATCAGCACTTAGAAGAGGCGGGCTTTTGTATGATATGAGGCAAATAGGTTATAGTAATGTTTATATTATATTATATTATATTATATTATATTATATTATATTATGCAGTACTTTGAAATTGTAGGTTTTAGAGTTATAATTAATTTAACTGAATAATTTAATTAAATAAAATAGCTATATTTATGTTGTTGACATCACAGCCCCCTGACATCACCACTCTCATGAACTCATCAGCTCTTCAGACAAACCAGAAAATGATTCAGAAATTTGGTAAAAGTGGTGAAATTGCCCTTTAACATGTTTTTACTTTATATAAGGTTTTCTTTGTTTGTTTTGCGTCTATCATCCTGTGTGAGGAACCATAGCAACATCACATGCTTTCACTGAACAACTTGCTGGTGTTTTGTAAACATATATTTTTTTAATCTGACGCCTACGACTCACTCCCAAAAATATTCGGGACGAGGCAAATAAGAGTGAAGTTTATACTAAATGAATGTCACACTGTTCAGAAGAATTACACTATAAACTTATATATAAACTTATATTATATATATATATATATATATAATATAAAAAGAATAAAATGAGATTTTACCAAAGGCCCAGTCTTTGCAGTAAATTTAGGTTGTGGTTCATGTGCTTATGCCAGACTTCATTAGAGTCACCTCAAAGGCAACGTTTCTCAGCGCAAGATTTCAAAGAATGTAGATCTTTCACCATCAACAGTTCATGAGGTCATGAAGAGATTCAGGGAGTCAGCGGAAAAACTCACTGCGTAAAGTCCAAGGGTGGAAACCGCAGGCGAATGAGTGTGACCATCAAGCCCTTAGGAGGTATTGTTTGAGGAAATTGTCATGCCACTATGATGGACGTAGTCCTAGGGAGGACTCTGGCAGCCGCATCAAGAAATGCAACCTGCAACTCTGGTATGCATGGTGGCACGGTGGCGCAGCAGGTTAGTGTCGCAGTCACACAGCTCCAGGGACCTTGACGTTGTGGGTTCGATTCCTGCTCCGGGTGACTGTCTGTGAGGAGTGTGGTGTGTTCTCCTTTTGTCTGCACGGGCTTCCTCCGGGTGACTGTCTGTGAGGAGTGTGGTGTGTTCTCTCTGCGTCTGCGTGGGTTTCCTCCGGGTGACTGTCTGTGAGGAGTGTGGTGTGTTCTCCCTGCGTCTGCGTGGGTTTCCTCCGGGTGACTGTCTGTGAGGAGTGTGGTGTGTTCTCCCTGCGTCTGCGTGGGTTTCCTCCGGGTGACTGTCTGTGAGGAGTGTGGTGTGTTCTCCCTGCGTCTGCGTGGGTTTCCTCCGGGTGACTGTCTGTGAGGAGTGTGGTGTGTTCTCCCTGCGTCTGCGTGGGTTTCCTCCGGGTGACTGTCTGTGAGGAGTGTGGTGTGTTCTCCCTGCGTCTGCGTGGGTTTCCTCCGGGTGACTGTCTGTGAGGAGTGTGGTGTGTTCTCCCTGCGTCTGCGTGGGTTTCCTCCGGGTGACTGTCTGTGAGGAGTGTGGTGTGTTCTCCCTGCGTCTGCGTGGGTTTCCTCCGGGTGACTGTCTGTGAGGAGTGTGGTGTGTTCTCCCTGCGTCTGCGTGGGTTTCCTCCGGGTGACTGTCTGTGAGGAGTGTGGTGTGTTCTCCCTGCGTCTGCGTGGGTTTCCTCCGGGTGACTGTCTGTGAGGAGTGTGGTGTGTTCTCCCTGCGTCTGCGTGGGTTTCCTCCGGGTGACTGTCTGTGAGGAGTGTGGTGTGTTCTCCCTGCGTCTGCGTGGGTTTCCTCCGGGTGACTGTCTGTGAGGAGTGTGGTGTGTTCTCCCTGTGTCTGCATGGGTTTCCTCTGAGTGATTGTCTGTGAGGAGTGTGGTGTGTTCTCTCTGCGTCTGCGTGGGTTTCCTCCGGGTGACTGTCTGTGAGGAGTGTGGTGTGTTCTCCCTGCGTCTGCGTGGGTTTCCTCCGGGTGACTGTCTGTGAGGAGTGTGGTGTGTTCTCCCTGCGTCTGCGTGGGTTTCCTCCGGGTGACTGTCTGTGAGGAGTGTGGTGTGTTCTCCCTGTGTCTGCGTGGGTTTCCTCCGGGTGACTGTCTGTGAGGAGTGTGGTGTGTTCTCCTCCAGGGTGTATTCTCACCTTGCGCCCAATGCAGAAACCAGTGTGTTCATTTTAACAGGATAAGGCCAGGCTTCATTCTGCACCAGTTACAAGAGCGTGGCTTTGTAGACATCAACATAGACAAGCCTAGTGCTGGGCGATATGAGCGCAAATCAATATCACGATTCATTGTAATTTATTGTACAACGATTATTTTGTGTTTGTATCTATGACCCTCACAGTTCAGAAACGAGGTTTGTGTTGTGAATATGCTCCAGTGTTACAGCTGGGATAAAGCTTTTTTTTTAAATTGTTAGGTGATTAGACACTCAAAAGTGTCTGTAGGTGTGTGTGAGTGAGTGAATGTGTGAGTGTGTGTCGCCCTGTGAAGGACTGGCGCCTCCTCCAGGTTGTGTTCCTGCCTTGCCCCCAGTGATTCCGGGTAGACTCCAGAGCCACCACAGCCCTGAACTGGATAAGGGTCACAGACAACGAACGAATGAATATTTATCAAACAAAGCTGTTCATTATTAAAAATACAGAATTTTTATTTTTTTATATGAATGTTTAATTTAAGACAGTGTCCCAACTTTTGTGGAAATAACGTTTGTATTGAAGGTTCTTCCCTGGATGAGGAGAGAAAACCCCAGAGCAGGAGTGTGTTCTGTTCCTATGAGCAGAAAAGAGAAGCCCTTCTCGTCATGTGCTGGGGGCGATGTTTGCAGTGACGGAAAACACGGACTCGTGCGCCACCGAGTGGAGGAACACTGTGCTGCATCCTCATCTCAAAATGAGTTCATCCAAAGCTCGTCATGTCCTGTTTACGGATTTGTTTGTTTGTTTTCAGACGTTAGGGTTAGTGTGTGTGTGTGTGTGTGTGTGTGTGTTGGGTGTGTGTGTGTGTGTGTGTGTTGGGTGTGTGTGTGTGTGTGTGTGTGTGTGTGTGTTGAGTGTGTTCACCTCAGCAAATATAACAGAGAACACCAGCAGAAGTATCAACCCATTTTCCTCAGGACCAATGATGAAATGTGCACCATGATCACGAGTGTTACCTTCAGGAAACTGCTCTTCACCGTGGAAACAAACAAACAAACAAAAGAGGAAACAAATAAAACATACAACAATATCCACAGTCAGACTATGACTGAACGAATAAAGGAAGTTACACACAAACAAATAAATAACTACAACTTGCTGTAGATAAAATAAATAAATAAATAAATATGACACTCTTGTGAGTGAATGTATAAAGGAATAATTTAATAACGGATTCAAAAAGGACAGGGCTGTGTGGAGTGTGACGAGTGGTGAGTGGGTTGTGTGTGTGTTTGTGTGTGTGTGTGTGTGTGTGTGTGTGGAGATCAACTTGAAGACAGTGAATCCCCTCCTACGATTTACGTTTCATTAAAACCAGCCATGGAGATATCTGCTGATCTTTAGAGATTTAATCCATGAGAATTATATCACACACACACACACACACACACACACACACACACACATGCTGAGATCATTACGACACCTAACTCTGCTCATGAAACACTATATTAACTTCAATGCTCAGTGCTTAAAGCCGCTTTTAGAGAAAATAAAGGCGTAATTTTAAAGGGAAATGAAACACGAGTCAAACCTAATTTTAACCGTAGTAAACCGCTCCAGTCTTCAGCCTCAGGACATCACACACTCACACACTCACTTTGTGAGTGACTGACAGTGTGTGAGTGACCGTCAGAGTGTGTGAGTGAATGACAGTGTGTGAGTGACCGTCAGAGTGTGTGAGTGAATGACAGAGTGTGTGAGTGACAGACAGAGTGTGTGAGTGAATGACAGTGTGTGAGTGACCGTCAGAGTGTGTGAGTGAATGACAGAGTGTGTGAGTGAATGACAGTGTGTGAGTGACCGTCAGAGTGTGTGAGTGAATGACAGAGTGTGTGAGTGACAGACAGAGTGTGTGAGTGAATGACAGTGTGTGAGTGACAGACAGAGTGTGTGAGTGAATGACAGTGTGTGAGTGACAGACAGAGTGTGTGAGTGAATGACAGTGTGTGAGTGACAGACAGAGTGTGTGAGTGAATGACAGTGTGTGAGTGACAGACAGAGTGTGTGAGTGACAGACAGAGTGTGTGAGTGAATGACAGTGTGTGAGTGACCGTCAGAGTGTGTGAGTGACCGTCAGAGTGTGTGAGTGACAGACAGAGTGTGTGAGTGAATGACAGAGTGTGTGAGTGACAGACAGAGTGTGTGAGTGAATGACAGTGTGTGAGTGACAGACAGAGTGTGTGAGTGACAGACAGAGTGTGTGAGTGAATGACAGTGTGTGAGTGACCGTCAGAGTGTGTGAGTGACCGTCAGAGTGTGTGAGTGAATGACAGAGTGTGTGAGTGACCGTCAGAGTGTGTGAGTGACCGTCAGAGTGTGTGAGTGAATGACAGAGTGTGTGAGTGAATGACAGTGTGTGAGTGACCGTCAGAGTGTGTGAGTGAATGACAGAGTGTGTGAGTGACAGACAGAGTGTGTGAGTGAATGACAGTGTGTGAGTGACAGAGTGTGTGAGTGAATGACAGTGTGTGAGTGACAGACAGAGTGTGTGAGTGAATGACAGTGTGTGAGTGACAGACAGAGTGTGTGAGTGAATGACAGTGTGTGAGTGACAGACAGAGTGTGTGAGTGACAGACAGAGTGTGTGAGTGAATGACAGTGTGTGAGTGACCGTCAGAGTGTGTGAGTGACCGTCAGAGTGTGTGAGTGACAGACAGAGTGTGTGAGTGAATGACAGAGTGTGTGAGTGACAGACAGAGTGTGTGAGTGAATGACAGTGTGTGAGTGACAGACAGAGTGTGTGAGTGACAGACAGAGTGTGTGAGTGAATGACAGTGTGTGAGTGACCGTCAGAGTGTGTGAGTGACCGTCAGAGTGTGTGAGTGAATGACAGAGTGTGTGAGTGACCGTCAGAGTGTGTGAGTGACCGTCAGAGTGTGTGAGTGAATGACAGTGTGAGTGACCGTCAGAGTGTGTGAGTGAATGACAGTGTGAGTGACCGTCAGAGTGTGTGAGTGACCGTCAGAGTGTGTGAGTGACTGACAGAGTGTGTGAGTGACCGTCAGAGTGTGTGAGTGACTGACAGAGTGTGTGAGTGACCGTCAGAGTGTGTGAGTGAATGACAGTGTGTGAGTGACAGACAGAGTGTGTGAGTGACAGACAGAGTGTGTGAGTGAATGACAGTGTGTGAGTGACCGTCAGAGTGTGTGAGTGACCGTCAGAGTGTGTGAGTGACCGTCAGAGTGTGTGAGTGAATGACAGTGTGTGAGTGACAGACAGAGTGTGTGAGTGACAGACAGAGTGTGTGAGTGAATGACAGAGTGTGTGAGTGACAGACAGAGTGTGTGAGTGAATGACAGTGTGAGTGACCGTCAGAGTGTGTGAGTGACAGACAGAGTGTGTGAGTGACAGACAGAGTGTGTGAGTGAATGACAGTGTGAGTGACCGTCAGAGTGTGTGAGTGACCGTCAGAGTGTGTGAGTGAATGACAGTGTGTGAGTGACAGACAGAGTGTGTGAGTGACAGACAGAGTGTGTGAGTGAATGACAGTGTGTGAGTGACCGTCAGAGTGTGTGAGTGACAGACAGAGTGTGTGAGTGACAGACAGAGTGTGTGAGTGAATGACAGTGTGTGAGTGACCGTCAGAGTGTGTGAGTGAATGACAGTGTGAGTGACCGTCAGAGTGTGTGAGTGACCGTCAGAGTGTGTGAGTGACAGACAGAGTGTGTGAGTGAATGACAGTGTGTGAGTGACCGTCAGAGTGTGTGAGTGAATGACAGTGTGTGAGTGACCGTCAGAGTGTGTGAGTGACTGACAGAGTGTGTGAGTGACCGTCAGAGTGTGTGAGTGAATGACAGTGTGTGAGTGACCGTCAGAGTGTGTGAGTGACAGACAGAGTGTGTGAGTGACAGACAGAGTGTGTGAGTGAATGACAGTGTGTGAGTGACCGTCAGAGTGTGTGAGTGACCGTCAGAGTGTGAGTGACAGACAGAGTGTGTGAGTGACCGTCAGAGTGTGTGAGTGACCGTCAGAGTGTGTGAGTGACAGAAAGAGTGTGTGAGTGAATGACAGTGTGTGAGTGACCGACAGAGTGTGTGTTAGTGACAGACAGAGTGTGTGAGTGACCGTCAGAGTGTGTGAGTGAATGACAGAGTGTGTGAGTGACCGTCAGAGTGTGTGAGTGACAGACAGAGTGTGTGAGTGACAGACAGAGTGTGTGAGTGAATGACAGTGTGTGAGTGACCGTCAGAGTGTGTGTTAGTGACAGAGTGTGTGAGTGACCGTCAGAGTGTGTGAGTGAATGACAGAGTGTGTGAGTGACCGTCAGAGTGTGTGAGTGACCGTCAGAGTGTGTGAGTGACCGTCAGAGTGTGTGAGTGACAGACAGAGTGTGTGAGTGACAGACAGAGTGTGTGAGTGACCGTCAGAGTGTGTGAGTGACAGACAGAGTGTGTGAGTGAATGACAGAGTGTGTGAGTGACCGTCAGAGTGTGTGAGTGAATGACAGAGTGTGTGAGTGACCGTCAGAGTGTGTGAGTGACCGACAGAGTGTGTGAGTGACCGTCAGAGTGTGTGAGTGACCGTCAGAGTGTGTGAGTGACCGTCAGAGTGTGTGAGTGACAGACAGAGTGTGTGAGTGACAGACAGAGTGTGTGAGTGACCGTCAGAGTGTGTGAGTGACAGACAGAGTGTGTGAGTGAATGACAGAGTGTGTGAGTGACCGTCAGAGTGTGTGAGTGACCGACAGAGTGTGTGAGTGACCGTCAGAGTGTGTGAGTGACCGTCAGAGTGTGTGAGTGACAGACAGTGTGTGAGTGACTGACAGTGTGTGAGTGACAGACAGTGTGTGAGTGACTGACAGTGTGTGAGTGACAGACAGAGTGTGTGAGTGACAGACAGAGTGTGTGAGTGACCCTCAGAGTGTGTGAGTGACCGTCAGAGTGTGTGAGTGACAGACAGAGTGTGTGAGTGACCGTCAGAGTGTGTGAGTGACCGTCAGAGTGTGTGAGTGACCGTCAGAGTGTGTGAGTGACCGTCAGAGTGTGTGAGTGACAGACAGAGTGTGTGAGTGACCGTCAGAGTGTGTGAGTGACCGTCAGAGTGTGTGAGTGACAGACAGAGTGTGTGAGTGACTGACAGTGTGTGAGTGACCGTCAGAGTGTGTGAGTGACCGTCAGAGTGTGTGAGTGACAGACAGAGTGTGTGAGTGACCGTCAGAGTGTGTGAGTGACAGACAGAGTGTGTGAGTGAATGACAGAGTGTGTGAGTGAATGACAGAGTGTGTGAGTGACCGTCAGAGTGTGTGAGTGACCGACAGAGTGTGTGAGTGACCGTCAGAGTGTGTGAGTGACCGTCAGAGTGTGTGAGTGACAGACAGTGTGTGAGTGACAGACAGTGTGTGTGACTGACAGTGTGTGAGTGACCGTCAGAGTGTGTGAGTGACTGACAGTGTGTGAGTGACCGTCAGAGTGTGTGAGTGACCGTCAGAGTGTGTGAGTGACAGACAGTGTGTGAGTGACAGACAGAGTGTGTGAGTGACAGACAGTGTGTGAGTGACTGACAGTGTGTGAGTGACAGACAGAGTGTGTGAGTGACAGACAGAGTGTGTGAGTGACCCTCAGAGTGTGTGAGTGACCGTCAGAGTGTGTGAGTGACAGACAGAGTGTGTGAGTGACAGACAGAGTGTGTGAGTGACCCTCAGAGTGTGTGAGTGACCGTCAGAGTGTGTGAGTGACAGACAGAGTGTGTGAGTGACAGACAGAGTGTGTGAGTGACCGTCAGAGTGTGTGAGTGACAGACAGAGTGTGTGAGTGACAGACAGTGTGTGAGTGACCGTCAGAGTGTGTGAGTGACCGTCAGAGTGTGTGAGTGACAGACAGAGTGTGTGAGTGACCGTCAGAGTGTGTGAGTGACCGTCAGAGTGTGTGAGTGACAGACAGAGTGTGTGAGTGACTGACAGTGTGTGAGTGACCGTCAGAGTGTGTGAGTGACCGTCAGAGTGTGTGAGTGACCGTCAGAGTGTGTGAGTGACAGACAGAGTGTGTGAGTGACAGACAGAGTGTGTGAGTGACCGTCAGAGTGTGTGAGTGACCGTCAGAGTGTGTGAGTGACAGACAGAGTGTGTGAGTGACTGACAGTGTGTGAGTGACCGTCAGAGTGTGTGAGTGACCGTCAGAGTGTGTGAGTGACCGTCAGAGTGTGTGAGTGACCGTCAGAGTGTGTGAGTGACAGACAGAGTGTGTGAGTGACAGACAGAGTGTGTGAGTGACCGTCAGAGTGTGTGAGTGACCGTCAGAGTGTGTGAGTGACAGACAGAGTGTGTGAGTGACAGACAGAGTGTGTGAGTGACTGACAGTGTGTGAGAGTGACTGACAGAGTGTGCGAGTGACTGGCCGAGTGTGGGAGTGATTGAGAGAGTGTGCTAGTGACTGGCCGAGTGTGCGAGTGACTGTCAGAGTGTGCGAGTGAATGACAGTGTGTGAGTGACAGACAGAGTGTGTGAGTGACAGACAGAGTGTGTGAGTGAATGACAGTGTGTGAGTGACCGTCAGAGTGTGTGAGTGACCGTCAGAGTGTGTGAGTGACAGACAGAGTGTGTGAGTGAATGACAGAGTGTGTGAGTGACAGACAGAGTGTGTGAGTGAATGACAGTGTGTGAGTGACAGACAGAGTGTGTGAGTGACAGACAGAGTGTGTGAGTGAATGACAGTGTGTGAGTGACCGTCAGAGTGTGTGAGTGACCGTCAGAGTGTGTGAGTGAATGACAGAGTGTGTGAGTGACCGTCAGAGTGTGTGAGTGACCGTCAGAGTGTGTGAGTGAATGACAGAGTGTGTGAGTGAATGACAGTGTGTGAGTGACCGTCAGAGTGTGTGAGTGAATGACAGAGTGTGTGAGTGACAGACAGAGTGTGTGAGTGAATGACAGTGTGTGAGTGACAGAGTGTGTGAGTGAATGACAGTGTGTGAGTGACAGACAGAGTGTGTGAGTGAATGACAGTGTGTGAGTGACAGACAGAGTGTGTGAGTGAATGACAGTGTGTGAGTGACAGACAGAGTGTGTGAGTGACAGACAGAGTGTGTGAGTGAATGACAGTGTGTGAGTGACCGTCAGAGTGTGTGAGTGACCGTCAGAGTGTGTGAGTGACAGACAGAGTGTGTGAGTGAATGACAGAGTGTGTGAGTGACAGACAGAGTGTGTGAGTGAATGACAGTGTGTGAGTGACAGACAGAGTGTGTGAGTGACAGACAGAGTGTGTGAGTGAATGACAGTGTGTGAGTGACCGTCAGAGTGTGTGAGTGACCGTCAGAGTGTGTGAGTGAATGACAGAGTGTGTGAGTGACCGTCAGAGTGTGTGAGTGACCGTCAGAGTGTGTGAGTGAATGACAGTGTGAGTGACCGTCAGAGTGTGTGAGTGAATGACAGTGTGAGTGACCGTCAGAGTGTGTGAGTGACCGTCAGAGTGTGTGAGTGACTGACAGAGTGTGTGAGTGACCGTCAGAGTGTGTGAGTGACTGACAGAGTGTGTGAGTGACCGTCAGAGTGTGTGAGTGAATGACAGTGTGTGAGTGACAGACAGAGTGTGTGAGTGACAGACAGAGTGTGTGAGTGAATGACAGTGTGTGAGTGACCGTCAGAGTGTGTGAGTGACCGTCAGAGTGTGTGAGTGACCGTCAGAGTGTGTGAGTGAATGACAGTGTGTGAGTGACAGACAGAGTGTGTGAGTGACAGACAGAGTGTGTGAGTGAATGACAGAGTGTGTGAGTGACAGACAGAGTGTGTGAGTGAATGACAGTGTGAGTGACCGTCAGAGTGTGTGAGTGACAGACAGAGTGTGTGAGTGACAGACAGAGTGTGTGAGTGAATGACAGTGTGAGTGACCGTCAGAGTGTGTGAGTGACCGTCAGAGTGTGTGAGTGAATGACAGTGTGTGAGTGACAGACAGAGTGTGTGAGTGACAGACAGAGTGTGTGAGTGAATGACAGTGTGTGAGTGACCGTCAGAGTGTGTGAGTGACAGACAGAGTGTGTGAGTGACAGACAGAGTGTGTGAGTGAATGACAGTGTGTGAGTGACCGTCAGAGTGTGTGAGTGAATGACAGTGTGAGTGACCGTCAGAGTGTGTGAGTGACCGTCAGAGTGTGTGAGTGACAGACAGAGTGTGTGAGTGAATGACAGTGTGTGAGTGACCGTCAGAGTGTGTGAGTGAATGACAGTGTGTGAGTGACCGTCAGAGTGTGTGAGTGACTGACAGAGTGTGTGAGTGACCGTCAGAGTGTGTGAGTGAATGACAGTGTGTGAGTGACCGTCAGAGTGTGTGAGTGACAGACAGAGTGTGTGAGTGACAGACAGAGTGTGTGAGTGAATGACAGTGTGTGAGTGACCGTCAGAGTGTGTGAGTGACCGTCAGAGTGTGAGTGACAGACAGAGTGTGTGAGTGACCGTCAGAGTGTGTGAGTGACCGTCAGAGTGTGTGAGTGACAGAAAGAGTGTGTGAGTGAATGACAGTGTGTGAGTGACCGACAGAGTGTGTGTTAGTGACAGACAGAGTGTGTGAGTGACCGTCAGAGTGTGTGAGTGAATGACAGAGTGTGTGAGTGACCGTCAGAGTGTGTGAGTGACAGACAGAGTGTGTGAGTGACAGACAGAGTGTGTGAGTGAATGACAGTGTGTGAGTGACCGTCAGAGTGTGTGTTAGTGACAGAGTGTGTGAGTGACCGTCAGAGTGTGTGAGTGAATGACAGAGTGTGTGAGTGACCGTCAGAGTGTGTGAGTGACCGTCAGAGTGTGTGAGTGACCGTCAGAGTGTGTGAGTGACAGACAGAGTGTGTGAGTGACAGACAGAGTGTGTGAGTGACCGTCAGAGTGTGTGAGTGACAGACAGAGTGTGTGAGTGAATGACAGAGTGTGTGAGTGACCGTCAGAGTGTGTGAGTGAATGACAGAGTGTGTGAGTGACCGTCAGAGTGTGTGAGTGACCGACAGAGTGTGTGAGTGACCGTCAGAGTGTGTGAGTGACCGTCAGAGTGTGTGAG
This sequence comes from Hoplias malabaricus, assembly GCF_029633855.1. NCBI lineage: Eukaryota > Metazoa > Chordata > Actinopteri > Characiformes > Erythrinidae > Hoplias > Hoplias malabaricus. Next base: position 33,754,618 of record NC_089816.1, read on the forward strand.
TGACCGTCAGAGTGTGTGAGTGACAGACAGAGTGTGTGAGTGACAGACAGAGTGTGTGAGTGACCGTCAGAGTGTGTGAGTGACAGACAGAGTGTGTGAGTGAATGACAGAGTGTGTGAGTGACCGTCAGAGTGTGTGAGTGACCGACAGAGTGTGTGAGTGACCGTCAGAGTGTGTGAGTGACCGTCAGAGTGTGTGAGTGACAGACAGTGTGTGAGTGACTGACAGTGTGTGAGTGACAGACAGTGTGTGAGTGACTGACAGTGTGTGAGTGACAGACAGAGTGTGTGAGTGACAGACAGAGTGTGTGAGTGACCCTCAGAGTGTGTGAGTGACCGTCAGAGTGTGTGAGTGACAGACAGAGTGTGTGAGTGACCGTCAGAGTGTGTGAGTGACCGTCAGAGTGTGTGAGTGACCGTCAGAGTGTGTGAGTGACCGTCAGAGTGTGTGAGTGACAGACAGAGTGTGTGAGTGACCGTCAGAGTGTGTGAGTGACCGTCAGAGTGTGTGAGTGACAGACAGAGTGTGTGAGTGACTGACAGTGTGTGAGTGACCGTCAGAGTGTGTGAGTGACCGTCAGAGTGTGTGAGTGACAGACAGAGTGTGTGAGTGACCGTCAGAGTGTGTGAGTGACAGACAGAGTGTGTGAGTGAATGACAGAGTGTGTGAGTGAATGACAGAGTGTGTGAGTGACCGTCAGAGTGTGTGAGTGACCGACAGAGTGTGTGAGTGACCGTCAGAGTGTGTGAGTGACCGTCAGAGTGTGTGAGTGACAGACAGTGTGTGAGTGACAGACAGTGTGTGTGACTGACAGTGTGTGAGTGACCGTCAGAGTGTGTGAGTGACTGACAGTGTGTGAGTGACCGTCAGAGTGTGTGAGTGACCGTCAGAGTGTGTGAGTGACAGACAGTGTGTGAGTGACAGACAGAGTGTGTGAGTGACAGACAGTGTGTGAGTGACTGACAGTGTGTGAGTGACAGACAGAGTGTGTGAGTGACAGACAGAGTGTGTGAGTGACCCTCAGAGTGTGTGAGTGACCGTCAGAGTGTGTGAGTGACAGACAGAGTGTGTGAGTGACAGACAGAGTGTGTGAGTGACCCTCAGAGTGTGTGAGTGACCGTCAGAGTGTGTGAGTGACAGACAGAGTGTGTGAGTGACAGACAGAGTGTGTGAGTGACCGTCAGAGTGTGTGAGTGACAGACAGAGTGTGTGAGTGACAGACAGTGTGTGAGTGACCGTCAGAGTGTGTGAGTGACCGTCAGAGTGTGTGAGTGACAGACAGAGTGTGTGAGTGACCGTCAGAGTGTGTGAGTGACCGTCAGAGTGTGTGAGTGACAGACAGAGTGTGTGAGTGACTGACAGTGTGTGAGTGACCGTCAGAGTGTGTGAGTGACCGTCAGAGTGTGTGAGTGACCGTCAGAGTGTGTGAGTGACAGACAGAGTGTGTGAGTGACAGACAGAGTGTGTGAGTGACCGTCAGAGTGTGTGAGTGACCGTCAGAGTGTGTGAGTGACAGACAGAGTGTGTGAGTGACTGACAGTGTGTGAGTGACCGTCAGAGTGTGTGAGTGACCGTCAGAGTGTGTGAGTGACCGTCAGAGTGTGTGAGTGACCGTCAGAGTGTGTGAGTGACAGACAGAGTGTGTGAGTGACAGACAGAGTGTGTGAGTGACCGTCAGAGTGTGTGAGTGACCGTCAGAGTGTGTGAGTGACAGACAGAGTGTGTGAGTGACAGACAGAGTGTGTGAGTGACTGACAGTGTGTGAGAGTGACTGACAGAGTGTGCGAGTGACTGGCCGAGTGTGGGAGTGATTGAGAGAGTGTGCTAGTGACTGGCCGAGTGTGCGAGTGACTGTCAGAGTGTGCGAGTGACCGAGTGTGTGTGAGTGACCGAGAGTGTGCGAGTGACCGTCAGAGTGTACGAATGACCGTCAGAGTGTGCGAGTGACCGGCTGAGTGTGCGAGTGACTGGCCGAGTGTGCGAGTGACTGGCCGAGTGTGCGAGTGTCTGACAGAGTGTGCGAGTGACCGGCAGAGTGTGCGAGTGACCGGCAGAGTGTGCGAGTGACCGACAGAGTGTGTGTGAGTGACCAAGAGTGTGCGAGTGACTGTCAGAGTTTGCGAGTGACCGTCAGAGTGTGTTAGTGACCGACAGAGTGTGTGAGTGACCGAAAGAGTGTGTGAGTGACCGTCAGAGTGTGTGAGTGACCGTCAGAGTGTGTGAGTGACAGACAGAGTGTGTGAGTGAATGACAGAGTGTGTGAGTGACTGACAGTGTGTGTGAGTGACTGACAGTGTGTGTGAATGATTGGCAGAGTGTGCGAGTGACTGACAGAGTGTGCGAGTGACTGGCCGAGTGTGCGAGTGATTGAGAGAGTGTGCTAGTGACTGGCCGAGTGTGCGAGTGACTGTCAGAGTGTGTGAGTGACAGGTCGAGTGTGCGAGTGACTGACAGAGTGTGCGAGTGACCGACAGAGTGTGCGAGTGACCGTCAGAGTGTGCGAGTGACCGGCTGAGTGTGCGAGTGACCGGCTGAGTGTGCGAGTGACCGGCCGAGTGTGCGAGTGTCTGACAGAGTGTGCGAGTGATCGGCAGAGTGTGCGAGTGACCGACAGAGTGTGCGAGTGACCGTCAGAGTGTGCGAGTGACCGTCAGAGTGTGTTAGTGACCGACAGAGTGTGTGAGTGACCGTCAGAGTGTGTGAGTGACCGTCAGAGTGTGTGAGTGACAGACAGAGTGTGTGAGTGACCAAGAGTGTGCGAGTGACCGTCAGAGTGTGCGAGTGACCGTCAGAGTGTGTGAGTGACCGTCAGAGTGTGTGAGTGACCGACAGAGTGTGTGAGTGACTGACAGTGTGTGTGAGTGACTGACAGTGTGTGTGAGTGACTGACAGTGTGTGTGAGTGACTGACAGTGTGTGTGAATGATTGGCAGAGTGTGTGAGTGACCGTCAGAGTGTGTGAGTGACAGACAGAGTGTGTGAATGACTGACAGAATGTGTGAGTGACCGTCAGAGTGTGTGAGTGACAGACAGAGTGTGTGAGTGACTGACAGAATGTGTGAGTGACCGTCAGAGTGTGTGAGTGACTGACAGTGTGTGTGAGTGACTGACAGTGTGTGTGAGTGACTGACAGTGTGTGTGAATGATTGGCAGAGTGTGTGAGTGACCGTCAGAGTGTGTGAGTGACCGACAGAGTGTGTGAGTGACCGTCAGAATGTGTGAGTGACCGACAGAGTGTGTGAGTGACTGACAGTGTGTGTGAGTGACTGACAGTGTGTGTGAGTGACTGACAGTGTGTGTGAATGATTGGCAGAGTGTGTGAGTGACCGTCAGAGTGTGTGAGTGACAGACAGAGTGTGTGAGTGAATGACAGAGTGTGTGAGTGACAGACAGAGTGTGTGAGTGAATGACAGAGTGTGTGAGTGACCGTCAGAGTGTGTGAGTGACCGTCAGAGTGTGTGAGTGACAGACAGAGTGTGTGAGTGACAGACAGAGTGTGTGAGTGACAGACAGAGTGTGTGAGTGACAGACAGAGTGTGTGAGTGAATGACAGAGTGTGTGAGTGACCGTCAGAGTGTGTGAGTGACCGTCAGAGTGTGTGAGTGACAGACAGAGTGTGTGAGTGACAGACAGAGTGTGTGTGTGACAGACAGAGTGTGTGAGTGACTGTCAGAGTGTGTGAGTGACTGTCAGAGTGTGTGAGTGACCGTCAGAGTGTGTGAGTGACAGACAGAGTGTGTGAGTGACAGACAGAGTGTGTGAGTGACAGACAGAGTGTGTGAGTGAATGACAGAGTGTGTGAGTGACCGTCAGAGTGTGTGAGTGACCGTCAGAGTGTGTGAGTGACAGACAGAGTGTGTGAGTGACAGACAGAGTGTGTGTGTGACAGACAGAGTGTGTGAGTGACTGTCAGAGTGTGTGAGTGACTGTCAGAGTGTGTGAGTGACCGTCAGAGTGTGTGAGTGACCGTCAGAGTGTGTGAGTGACAGACAGAGTGTGTGAGTGACTGACAGTGTGTGAGAGTGACTGACAGAGTGTGCGAGTGACTGGCCGAGTGTGCGAGTGATTGAGAGAGTGTGCTAGTGACTGGCTGAGTGTGCGAGTGACTGTCAGAGTGTGCGAGTGACCGAGTGTGTGTGAGTGACCGAGAGTGTGCGAGTGACCGAGGGTGTGCGAGTGACCGTCAGAGTGTGCGAGTGACCGTCAGAGTGTACGAGTGACCGTCAGAGTGTGCGAGTGACAGGCCGAGTGTGCGAGTGACTGACAGAGTGTGCGAGTGACCGACAGAATGTGCGAGTGACTGGCAGGTTGTGCGAGTGACTGGCAGAGTGTGCGAATGACTGGCTGAGTGTGCGAGTGAACGTCAGAGTGTGCGAGTGACCGAGTGTGTGTGAGTGACCGTTAGAGTGTGCGATTGACCGTCAGAGTGTGCGAGTGACCGGCTGAGTGTGCGAGTGACCGGCGGAGTGTGCGAGTGACCGGCAGAGTGTGCGAGTGACCGTCAGAGTGTGTGAGTGACCGACAGAGTGTGCGAGTGAACGTCAGAGTGTGCGAGTGAACGTCAGAGTGTGCGAGTGACCGTCAGAGTGTGTGAGTGACCGTCAGAGTGTGTGAGTGACTGACAGAGTGTGTGAGTGACCGACAGAGTGTGCAAGTGACTGGCCAAGTGTGCGAGTGACTGACAGAGTGTGTTAGTGACTGACAGAGTGTGTGAGTGACCGACAGAGTGTGTGAGTGACCGATAGTGTGTATGAATGACCGGTAGAGTGTGTGAGTGACTGGCCGAATGTACGAGTGACAGGCCGAGTGTGCGAGTGACCGACAGAGTGTGTGTTTGACTGACAGAGTGTGTGAGTGACAGACAGTGTGTGAGTGACCGTCAGAGTGTGTGAGTGACCGTCAGAGTGTGTGAGTGACAGACAGAGTGTGTGAGTGACCGTCAGAGTGTGTGAGTGACCGTCAGAGTGTGTGAGTGACAGACAGAGTGTGTGAGTGACTGACAGTGTGTGAGTGACCGTCAGAGTGTGTGAGTGACCGACAGAGTGTGTGTTAGTGACCGACAGAGTGTTTCAGTGACCGATAGAGTGTGTGAGTGACCGTCAGAGTGTGTGAGTGACCGACAGAATGTTAGTGACCGACAGAGTGTGTGTTAGACTGACAGATTATGCAAGTGACTGGCCGAGTGTGCGAGTGACCGAAAGAGTGTGTTAGTGACCGACAGTGTGTGTGAGTGACCGGCAGAGTGTGTGAGTGACCGTCAGAGTGTTTGAGTGACCGACAGTGTGTGTTAGTGACTGGCCGAGTGTGCGAGTGACTGGCCGAGTGTGTTAGTGACTGAGAGAGTGTGTTAGTGACCGACAGAATGTGTGAGTGACCGACAGTGTGTGTTAGTGACTGGCCGAGTGTGCGAGTGACTGACAGAGTGTGTTAGTGACTGAGAGAGTGTGTTAGTGACCGACAGAATGTGTGAGTGACCGATAGTGTGTATGAATGACCGGTAGAGTGTGTGAGTGACTGGCCGAATGTGCGAGTGACCTACAGAGTGTGAGAGTGATCGGCAGAGTGTGTCAGTGACCGACAGAGTGTGTGTCAGTGACCGACAGAGTGTGTGTGAGTGACCGGCAGAGTGTGTGAGTGACCGGCAGAGTGTGTGAGTGACCGACAGAGTGTTAGTGACCGACAGATTGTGTGTTAGCGACTGACAGTGTGTGTGAGTGACCGACAGAGTGTGTTAGTGACCGACAGAGTGTGTGTTAGTGACTGACAGAGTGTGTGAGTGACCATCAGAGTGTGTGAGTGACCGACAGAGTGTGTGAGTGACCGTCAGAGTGTGTGAGTGACCGGCCGAGTGTGTTAGTGACCGACAGAGTGTTTCAGTGACCGACAGTGTGTGTGAGTGACCGACAGTGTGTGTGTTAGTGACCGACAGAGTGTGTGAGTGACCATCAGAGTGTGTGAGTGACCGACAGAGTGTGTGAGTGACCGTCAGAGTGTGTGAGTGACCGGCCGAGTGTGTTAGTGACCGACAGAGTGTTTCAGTGACCGACAGTGTGTGTGAGTGACCGGCAGAGTGTGTGAGTGACTGGCCGAATGTGCGAGTGACCGCAGAGTGTGTTAGTGACCGGCAGAGTGTGTTAGTGACCGACAGAGTGTTTCAGTGACCGGCGGAGTGTTTCAGTGACCGGCGGAGTGTGTGAGTGACCGGCAGAGTGTGTGAGTGACTGGCCGAATGTACGAGTGACCGGCAGAGTGTGTTAGTGACCGACAGAGTGTTTCAGTGACCGACAGTGTGTGTGAGTGACCGACAGTGTGATTGAGTGACCGACAGTGTGTGTGAATGACCGGCAGAGTGTGTGTTAGTGACCGACAGAGTGTGTGAGTGACTGGCCGAGTGTGTGAGTGACTGGCCGAGTGTGTGAGTGACTAGGTGGTGTGTGAAACTGTCAACATGTGTGTGTGTGTGTGTGTGTGTGTGTCACTGGGTGACAGGTAGGTTCTGATGAGGATGAAGTGTTTAATTATGATGATCCCTACCCTGTACCATGAACTGATTCACTTCACTGATTCATTTCCTAAAGAATCAGAATGTCTGAATCATTCAGAAGTGACATTGTTTTGCTCCTAGATATGAATCAACATTTCAGACAAGGGTTAAACCACAGGTCCAGTGAATGTTCTCTGCTCTTGGAGTGGGGCTGAGCTCAGAGGTCAGTCTGCGGGCGTGACACTGACCTGTAGACAGTCCCCACAGCTGTGATGGATCACCCTGAGGAAAACGGGTAATTGGCAAAGGAGCGTTAGCATCTATTTTAAACTTTTATCCCCAGACATACTCAGAGGAGCTCTCAGAGGTGTGGGGAGAGCCCATAGCCCCCCGGCAGTGACAGACCAGACTGAAAATAGCCAGAGTTTTGATGTTAGAGGATCTCCATAAATTTGTATCCCCAGCACCAGTAAACCCAACTCAGCCGTACGCAAATTCTGGAGCTGACGTCAATGGGACGGACCTTCAGCCAAGTGGTAAAATCTGAGCCGTAAGCTTTTAACAAGGCTTTAAATTTTGTGGGAAGTGTTCCTGGGCTTTCACTCAACCCTGCAGCAGACATCCCGCAGTGACCACAGCGGAGGAGAAGGACGGTTCAGGAGCTCCGTGGTGTTTAAAGGTGATTTCATCTAGTTCTTGCTTCGTGTTGCTGACGTCTGCAGCCATGTCTGAAGAGGACAGTCCAGCTGAAGCTGCTCCAGTTTGGAGATTCCGCAAATCATCCCTGGTCCAGAAGCTGAGGCAGCACTTGAAGTGTGAGTACAGCTGTGATTATTTATGAGCACAACAGTGTTGGCACTTTTCCACTTCATGGTACCTACTCTACTCCACTCTGTTGGGCTCTTCTCACTCTTTGGTCTCTGGTCCCTGGCTGATTTTTCACTCCACTGTTTATTTCCTCCATTCTCAGCTCCGCCCCCTGTTTAACTCTATACAGTCTGGTCACTAGGCCTACAACCACAGACAATGGCTCATGAGGCTCTGAGCTCCATCGTTTGATCGACTCACCACTGAAACACCTGCGGGGATTAGTGTGTATCTTTTGAAAAAGATAGCAATGTATCAAAAATTAAAATAAGCGTAGGAACATTTTTTTTACTTTAAATAGAATTTTGATTCAGTTCTGCAATTATTTTGTATAGAAAATTAATTTATATTTTTTAAATTATTATTTTCAATTTATTGTCTTATTTTTTTCAGTTGCATTTTTTATATTTTCAGATTCTGATCTTATTTTTTTAGTTTCACATCTTTTTTATGGTCACAGATCATTTTTTTGACCCTGATCTTGCGCGGGAGGCGGGACATCAGCGGAGAGGGGCGTGGTCTAATGACTCACAGCATAACAAAGAAAGTGAAGAATCATCCTCACTGTTGACTATGAGAAATATACACAATATTCAGTGTAAATCATTGACTTTAGTGACAAAGTCCCATATAGTGAGCTCTTTCACACAATGTTCGGCACCAGTCGCAGTATAAGAGCGATAAACTCTGCCAGAGTGCGTAGTTTCACAGCCACAGCTCCATCAGGACAAGCTGCAGTGAGCAGGTAATGAGTCTGAATAAACAGCGCTTTCTTCCCCAGCTTCTTAGTCTGATGTCCCATTCCGCCTTAAATTGTGCTTTAAATGAAATTGGTTCTAATGTTGTGTTTTTCCTTTAAATTCAGTGATTTTTTACAGACTTTTATTTACATGCACTTTTCTTAGTGTTAAAACACAGAACACACCTGCAGTAACATTTAAGGTGGAATGGGAAATGTTATTAAGAGCTGGGAAAAAAAGGAAGTTAACTCCACCATTGTTAATGTTTCTTTTCTGAGCGCTGAGGCCAGCAGCTTGTCCTAATGCAGCGAATGCGGCCTGGCAGAGTTTATCGCTCTATAAATACGAATTTTGCTGAATGCTAATCTAAATCTAAAAGAGCTCACTCTACAGAACTTTGTCACTAAAGTCATTGTTTTACACTTAATATTGTGTATAGTGAGTGTTCAGTGATTTTTCTCAGTCATTATGCCACGCCCCTCTCAGCTGATGCCCCACCTCCCACACCAAATCAGGACCAAATATCTGAAAAGGATCTGAAAAACCGATCTGTAACAGAAAAAGGTCTGAAAACATAAAATCTGCAACTGACAAATATAAGACTTCAAATATCAAAATATACATAAAAGTTCATTCATTTATTTATTCATTCATTGTCTGTAACCCTTCTCCAGTTCAGGGCGGTGGTGGGTCCGGAGACTCTCCAGAATCACTGGGCGCAAGGCAGGAACACACCCTGGAGGGGGCACCAGTCCTTCACAGGGTGACACACACTCACACATTCACTCACACCTCACACTTACGGACACTTTTAAGTCTCCAATCCACCTACCAATGTGTGTTTTTGGACTGTGGGAGGAAACCCACGCAGACACAAGGAGAGCACACCACACTCCTCACAGAGTCACCCGGAGGAAACCCACGCAGACACAGGGAGAACACACCACACTCCTCACAGACAGTCACCCAGAGGAATACCACGCCAGTCCTTCACAGGGCTACACACACTCACCCATTCACTCACACACTCACACTAATGGACACTGTTAAGTCTCCAATCCACCTACCAACGTGTGTTTTTGGACTGTGGGAGGAAACCGGAGCACCCGGAGGAAACCTACGCAGACACAGGGAGAACACACCACACTCCTCACAGACGGTCACCCAGAGGAAACCTACGCAGACACAGGAAGAACACACCACACTCCTCACAGACAGTCACCCGGAGGAAACCTACGCAGACACAGGGAGAACACACCACACTCCTCACAGACAGTCACCCGGAGGAAACCTACGCAGACACAGGGAGAACACACCACACTCCTCACAGACAGTCACCCGGAGGAAACCTACGCAGACACAGGGAGAACACACCACACTCCTCACAGACAGTCACCCGGAGGAAACCTACGCAGACACAGGGAGAACACACCACACTCCTCACAGACAGTCACCCGGAGGAAACCTACGCAGACACAGGGAGAACACACCACACTCCTCACAGACAGTCACCCGGAGCGGGACTCGAACCCACAACCTCCAGTCTCAAGACAGACCAAATGAACAACAGGTTTGTTTTCAGTCACCGAAGCTCAGATCTCCATTTCTTTCCAAGTCTTACATATGCTTCCTCAATCAGATGAAACGTTTCTCAAACCTAGCAACAGTAGCTGTGGAACAATGCTGAGCACAGATGGGACAGGGAGGGGGCGGTGTTCCTCCAGCTGGAGACAGCTGATGTTTTGGGTCGATCACGAGGTGCTAAAGGAGGGAATCTGGTGCAGCTTGTAGTAAAGAAGCAAGTGTCTGGTCAACTGAGCCCCGTTGTGGTTTAGCTGTCCCATTTATAGCCGTCTGCGAGCTCTCAGTGAAACTGTATAACGTGCTGAGGACGGGTCGAGACCTGGCAGAGCACTGCTTTTCAAAATAAGTCTAGGGAATTACATCTGTGTGTATGTGAATGTGTGTATTTAGCCTTTTGTGGGGACCAAAATACCTCCAGTCTAATGGTTAAGACCTCTTCTAATATATTTTTCAAACACAGTGTGTACAAATTGCAGTGGGGAAGTTTGTAGCACAGTAATGATTATATTATCATAGATTATAATACATAATTATATTATTAGTACTACTTTGTATCCGAGAACCATTGTTCTCACTGCTGTGTCTGATCCACTCTACACCAGCACAACACACACTAACACACCACCACCACGTCAGTGTCACTGCAGCGCTGATAATGATCCACCACCACATCACACCTGCTCTGTGGGGGTCCTGAGCGCTGAAGAACAGGGGGAGAGGGGGGTAACAAAGTAGACTGTATTTAAGTTGGACTATTTATAGCCAGGAGGTGTGTACTTGTTTCTAATGGATTTTACTGTAAATGTAAGAAGTGAATAGAGTCTGTGTAAACACAAACACAGCCACAGAGTTTAACTTAAGGTCAGAATGTAAAACATGATCGGCTGCAGAACAGAATCATACACCTGAGAGCAATATGCCACCTCTCCAGGGAAGAGAAATTAGAAGTGAGGACATAGAGCGTATTTAGTTTCCCACCACCTGTTACTGTTTATTTAATAGTGTCAGTTCAGAGATTAGACAGACAGATGTCCTCAGAGACAGACAGACAGTGCCCTGAGAGACAGGCAGACAGATGCCCTGAGAGACAGGCAGACAGATGGACAGACAGATGCCCTGAGAGACGGACAGACAGATGCCCTGAGAGACAGACAGACAGATGGACAGACAGATGCCCTGAGAGACGGACAGACAGATGCCCTGAGAGACAGACAGACAGATGCCCTGAGAGACAGACAGACAGATGTCCTCAGAGACAGACAGACAGATGTCCTCAGAGACAGACAGACAGATGCCCTGAGAGACAGGCAGACAGATGCCCTGAGAGACAGACAGACAGATGCCCTGAGAGACAGACAGACAGATGCCCTGAAAGACAAACAGACAGATGCCCTGAGAGACAGACAGACAGATGCCCTGAGAGACAGACAGACAGATGGACAGACAGATGCCCTGAGAGACAGACAGACAGATGCCCTGAGAGACAGACAGACAGATGGACAGACAGATGCCCTGAGAGACAGACAGACAGATGCCCTGAGAGACAGACAGACAGATGCCCTGAGAGACAGACAGACAGATGTCCTCAGAGACAGACAGACAGATGTCCTCAGAGACAGACAGACAGATGCCCTGAGAGACAGGCGGACAGATGCCCTGAGAGACAGACAGACAGATGCCCTGAGAGACAGACAGACAGATGCCCTGAAAGACAAACAGACAGATGCCCTGAGAGACAGACAGAGAGATGCCCTGAGAGACAGACAGAGAGATGCCCTGAGAGACAGACAGACAGATGCCCTGAGAGACAGACAGACAGATGCCCTGAGAGACAGGCAGACAGATGCCCAGAGAGACAGACAGACAGATGGAAAGACAGATGCCCTGAGAGACAGGCAGACAGATGCCCTGAGAGACAAACAGATGGACAGACAGATGCCCTGAGAGACAGGCAGACAGATGCCCTGAGAGACAGACAGACAGATGGACAGACAGATGCCCTGAGAGACAGGCAGACAGATGCCCTGAGAGACAGACAGATGGACAGACATATGTCCTGAGAGACAGGCAGACAGATGCCCTGAGAGACAGACAGACAGATGCCCTGAGAGACAGGCAGACAGATGCCCTGAGAGACAGACAGACAGATGCCCTGAGAGACAGGCAGACAGATGCCCTGAGAGACAGGCAGACAGATGCCCTGAGAGACAGGCAGACAGATGCCCTGAGAGATAGACAGATAGACAGATGCCCTGAGAGACAGGCAGACAGATGCCCTGAGAGATAGACAGATAGACAGATGCCCTGAGATATGGACAGATAGACAGATGCCCTGAGATATGGACAGACAGATTCCCTGAGAGACAGACAGATGGACAGACAGATTCCCTGAGAGACAGGCAGACAGGTGCCCTGAGAGACAGACAGACAGAGGCTATAAGAGACAGACAGACAGATGCCCTGAGATATGGACAGACAGATGCCCTGAGAGACAGACAGACAGATGCCCTGAGAGACAGACAGACAGATGCCCTGAGAGACAGGCAGACAGATGCCCTGAGAGACAGACAGATAGACAGATGCCCTGAGAGACAGACAGATAGACAGATGCCCTGAGATATGGACAGATAGACAGATGCCCTGAGATATGGACAGACAGATTCCCTGAGAGACAGGCAGACAGATGCCCTGAGAGACAGACAGACAGAGGCTATAAGAGACAGACAGACAGATGCCCTGAGATATGGACAGACAGATGCCCTGAGAGACAGACAGACAGATGCCCTGAGAGACAGGCAGACAGATGCCCTGAGAGACAGACAGACAGATGGACAGACAGATGCCCTGAGAGATGGACAGACAGATGCCCTGAGAGACAGACAGACAGATGCCCTGAGAGACAGACAGACAGATGCCCTGAGAGACAGACAGACAGATGCCCTGAGAGACAGACAGACAGATGCCCTGAGAGACAGACAGACAGATGCCCTGAGAGACAGGCAGACAGATGCCCTGAGAGACAGACAGATTGACAGATGCCCTGAGATATGGACAGATAGACAGATGCCCTGAGATATGGACAGACAGATTCCCTGAGAGACAGACAGACAGATGCCCTGAGAGACAGACAGACAGAGGCTATAAGAGACAGACAGACAGATGCCCTGAGATATGGACAGACAGATGCCCTGAGATATGGACAGACAGATGCCCTGAGAGACAGACAGACAGATGCCCTGAGAGACAGACAGACAGATGCCCTGAGAGACAGACAGACAGATGCCCTGAGAGATAGACAGATGCCCTGACTTATTCTCATACTCTTGAAGGTTCGTGTCTAACAAACCTCCTGTGCTGTTTTTCTCCACTAAAACCATTTGTGTGAGTTAGGAATTAAAACAACATTCATGATTGTGAGTAAGAGGCTCGGCCAGACGTTGCTAGGCTGTCTCTCTCTATGATGATGGCAGAACAAGGGTCCAAAGAGTCCTCTAAATGTTGAAAATCATGAAAAAGGGTGAGGATATTGCTTTGTTTCTGCTCCATAGAGGGGTAATATTGACTTATATTGGTTCTTTCAGATTGTTTAGGTAGAAGCCCACTCTAAACCCAGGAGAGCTCTAACTGCATGAAAGTAAACACAGAGCGAAAGTGCTACAAAACTAAACAGCTCGAGTTACACATGAGTTTCTGTGGGAATTCAAACAGTGAATAAACACTTACAGACACTTTACACTTCAGACACCACCAAAAAAAAACATGTTATTTTTCTGTTCCACTTTAAAAGACTTGGAACTTCTGAATGTAAACAAACCAGAGAGAACTGCATTTGCCCACAATCATAGACGTTACCTTTAATCTGTCTGCGTGGGTGAATGTCTGTGAGGAGTGTGGTGTGTTCTCCCTGTGTCTGTGTGGGTTTCCTCCGGGTGACTGTCTGTGAGGAGTGTGGTGTGTTCTCCCTGTGTCTGCGTGGGTTTCCTCCGGGTGACTGTCTGTGAGGAGTGTGGTGTGTTCTCCCTGTGTCTGCGTGGGTTTCCTCCGGGTGACTGTCTGTGAGGAGTGTGGTGTGTTCTCTCTGTGTCTGCGTGGGTTTCCTCCGGGTGACTGTCTGTGAGGATTGTGGTGTGTTCTCCCTGTGTCTGCGTGGGTTTCCTCCGGGTGACTGTCTGTGAGGAGTGTGGTGTGTTCTCTCTGTGTCTGCGTGGGTTTCCTCCGGGTGACTGTCTGTGAGGAGTGTGGTGTGTTCTCCCTGTGTCTGTGTGGGTTTCCTCCGGGTGACTGTCTGTGAGGAGTGTGGTGTGTTCTCTCTGTGTCTGTGTGGGTTTCCTCCGGGTGACTGTCTGTGAGGAGTGTGGTGTGTTCTCCCTGTGTCTGTGTGGGTTTCCTCCGGGTGACTGTCTGTGAGGAGTGTGGTGTGTTCTCTCTGTGTCTGTGTGGGTTTCCTCCGGGTGACTGTCTGTGAGGAGTGTGGTGTGTTCTCTCTGTGTCTGCGTGGGTTTCCTCTGGGTAGTGTGAGATTGTTTGTGGGCGTGTTTGTGACTGGGTGAGTGTGTGAAACGATGCACAGGTGTTAGTTCTTCTATGGCATTGTTCAGAAAACCTTTTGTAGCACATTTATTTTTATTTGTTTTGTTTGTGCGTGTGTGCGTGTGTTTGATATTGTGCACAAGTGAGTGTGTGTGTATGAGTGAGTGTCTGGCCTTCGTGGAAAAGATGTCAGTGTGTTACATAAGGGTCAGACGCCCCGGGGCTTTGTGAGATGGAGAACAGCTCGTCCCACAGAGCAGGCCGTCATAAGGCTCCTCTCCGATGTGAATCTGTTAATACTGTTGAAACTTAGCCCTTGAAGGGAGGCTCCTTCCGCTCTCCAAGGAGTGGTGGAGTGTCTTTATTTGCTTGTGTCATTCTGCATTGGCGTCTGAGAGGTGTTAGTGAAGGAAAGCTGGATAAAGTAGATGCTGATCTCCCGTTATTTCAGACATCTCCACTCTACACCAGCACAACACACACTAACACACCACCACCACGTCAGTGTCACTGCAGCGCTGAGAATGATCCACCACCACATCACACCTGCTCTGTGGGGGTCCTGAGTGCTGAAGAACAGGGGGAGAGAGGGGGGGTAACAAAGTATGCAGAGCAACAGATGTTGCTATAAAGTGCTCCTGTGTGGTCAGTGGAGCTGAGAGAATGGACAGTGAGTGGAGATACAATGTAGGTGATCATTCAGTGTAAATATACAATATTAAACCCTAAGACACACACACACACACACACACACACACATCATTATACTCAAACAGTTCAGTTCATAGTCATCGGCCGGTTGCCCTCCTCTCAGCAGGGAGCAGGGGTTGTGGAGTATCACTCTACCACACCATGTGATTCATCATCCTAGAAGCTCTTGGACATGAATCATGTTTTTTTTGGTGATGCCAGACTTGATGGCAGACCCCAACAAGGAGAAATGACCCCTGTGCCCCTCTGGTCTCACCAAAGGCCTTAAACGGATCACAATCCTGCAGCAATACTGGCTTCATACAAGAGGCTCACCCCAAACTACGACAATATTGAGCAATTACAAAAAAATGAAATGGAAATCAAAGGTAATATATATATATATATGACAAATAAAATAAAGCCTGCTGAATTTGGAAAAAAAATTAAAATGTCTGTTAGAACAGGAATCTATCCGGAATCACTGGGCACAAGGTGGGAACACACCCTGGAGGGGGCGCTAGTCCTTTGTAGGGTGACACACACTCACACCTATGGACACTTTTGAGTCACTAATCCACCTACCAACGTGTGTTTTTGGAGCTTGGGAGGATACCGTAGCACCCGGAGGAAACCCACTCAGACACAGAGAGAACACACCACACTCCTCACAGACAGTCACCTGGAGGAAACCCACTCAGACACAGAGAGAACACACCACACTCCTCACAGACAGTCACCCGGAGGAAACCTACGCAGACACAGGGAGAACACACCACACTCCTCACAGACAGTCACCCGGAGGAAACCCACACAGACACAGAGAGAACACACCACAATCCTCACAGACAGTCACCCGGAGGAAACCCACGCAGACACAGGGAGAACACACCACACTCCTCACAGACAGTCACCCGGAGGAAACCCACGCAGACACAGGGAGAACACACCACACTCCTCACAGACAGTCACCCGGAGGAAACCCACACAGACACAGGGAGAACACACCACACTCCTCACAGACAGTCACCCGGAGGAAGCCCACGCAGACACAGAGAGAACACACCACACTCCTCACAGACAGTCACCCGGAGGAAACCCACGCAGACATAGGGAGAACACACCACACTCCTCACAGACAGTCACCCGGAGGAAACCCACGCAGACACAGAGAGAACACACCACACTTCTCACAGACAGTCACCCGGAGGAAACCTACGCAGACACAGAGGGAACACACCACACTCCTCACAGACAGTCACCCAGAGGAAACCCACGCAGACACAGAGAGAACACACCACACTCCTCAAAGACAGTCACCCGGAGGAAACCTACGCAGACACAGAGAGAACACACCACACTCCTCACAGACAGTCACCCGGAGGTAACCCACGCAGACACAGGGAGAACACACCACACTCCTCACAGACAGTCACCCGGAGGAAACCAACACAGACACAGGGAGAACACACCACACTCCTCACAGACAGTCACCCGGAGGAAACCCACGCAGACACAGAGAGAACACACCACACTCCTCACAGACAGTCACCCGGAGGAAACCAACACAGACACAGGGAGAACACACCACACTCCTCACAGACAGTCACCCGGAGGAAACCCACGCAGACACAAAGAGAACACACCACACTCCTCACAGACAGTCACCCGGAGGAAACCAACACAGACACAGGGAGAACACACCACACTCCTCACAGACAGTCACCCGGAGGAAACCAACACAGACACAGGGAGAACACACCACACTCCTCACAGACAGTCACCAGGAGCAGGACTCGAACCCACAACCTCTTTGTGACTGAGACAGTACCTGCCGCTCCATGTGAGCAGCTGAAGGAAAAACTCCCTCGAGGCTGGAAGAAGAAACCTTGGGAGGAACCAAGACTTGCAGATCACTGTCCTCCTCAGAAATGAACAGTATCAGCAGTTACGCCTGTCACTGCTAATTATTAACACAGAACCTATTTTTAAACACATCAGAACTGAACGTTCAATAATCAAACCCATAAAAAACAGGCAAATCTCTGCAAAGGCAGCTGAGAACGGATACAATAAAGGTACAGCTGTCTTAAGACAGACACTGAGTTACAAACTGCACGTGTGGGTGGGTTGCTGTGCACCAGGTATGTCGTGGTATTTGCCATAGCCCCACACAGGCTCAGTACTAAGTGGGCTAAGAGGCATGTTAAGTAGCTGTCAGGATGCCCCTCGTCATAACAGAGATACTGTAATAACATGATGCAAAATCATTATAATAAACTTATACAGCAAACCACTTTTACATTACACATATCCAGAATGAGCCCGTAACATGATAATACAGTGTAATACCTTATTAAAACAGTGCTGACGTTCTTCTAACCTTCACTTTCAGCTGCACTCCAGAGCCAATGGACCCCGGCTGGTCTGCTCTTGTGTTTATTGGAGTGCCGACCATTTTGTGTGTGTGTGTTTATGTGCTGTGTACCAGTCATGCCACTCATGCATGTCCATTAGCATAGGCTAATCTCCCAAAGTCTGCACAGAGAGGCATGTAGCGCCAGCACTTTGGGTAAATAAAACTCTGCCGGACTCAATGACAGGGCAATGGAACCCAATCTGCCCCTCGCCTCAGGCCTGAGACACAGTGCTGCAGCTCAGGGTGGAGTTTTTTAAAACAGTGAACTCTGGGTAATTTATTAATAGTGGACAATTTTCAGTGCAAGCAAACAATCCCACAATGCACTGCAAAAGGTAGTGTACAACCCATGTACACTACCTGACTCTAGTGGATAGAGGATACCCATAATGCACTGTGTTGTTTGGTAAAAACCTGCATGAGTAATCGTTCACTATCCTCCTGAGTTCAGTTCCTTATAATAGTGCACTTATATAGTGAGTAATAGAGGGAACAGTGAATAGGGAGCTTTTTGGCACACAACATTGGGAAAGAGTGAAATAGATGGGAATTGTTCCTGCGTTGCATCATGGGATTGCCTTCGCAGCTCCGGAAGGGTTCAATACCGCCTTAAAATTCACAGAGGGTTTTGAGACAGACCCCAAATGTCTGATAACAAACAAACTACTAATACAAATAAACTGAATGTCTCTCAGTTAACATCGGTTTTAAAGTAAGATTTAAACTGTCATTCAGAGCAGTTTGTTTCAGAGGGACTTTGACTCCATTGGCTGCAGCACTAAATGATGGACAGCTAACTCTGGCTGCTGATTGGCTAAATAAAAGTGACTACTTACACACTACACACAACACACTACACTCCTAACAGACAGTCACCCGGAGGAAACCCACGCAGACACAGAGAGAACACACCACACTCCTCACAGACAGTCACCTGGAGGAAACCCACGCAGACACAGGGAGAACACACCACACTCCTCACAGACAGTCACCTGGAGGAAACCCACGCAGACACAGGGAGAACACACCACACTCCTCACAGACAGTCACCTGGAGGAAACCCACACACACACAGGGAGAACACACCACACTCCTCACAGACAGTGTGATTTAATTATAAAAGTATGATCCAAAATGACATACTTTATACGTGCACTTTTTTCTATAAGGGTTTGTTTCCAGAAAAGTGAAGACATTATGTAAAATGCAGTAAAAACATCAACCGGTGACGTGTTAATTCACCTAAAGCTTTACGTTACGACCAATGCTCAACCAAATTTGTTCACTTAAAAACTCTGTATATTTAGGATATAAATAAATGTCTAATATTAATTTTCCAATGTCTGAATATTCACTGCTCAGGAACTGGTTCTCTACGTTTATTTCTGGATCACAAATAACTCTAACCCTAACTCGTACTACAGCTACTAGAAAGCTCCACCACTACAAGGAACACAGTTCCACAGTTCCACAGACCAGTGCTGAGGCCTCTGTCATCTCTCTCTCCACCTCCCTCCCACAGAGTCTAACCAGTGCATAATTAGTGTTTGGCCACAAGATGGAGCTAACAAACCATTTATTTCAGCAGTCACGTGTGTCTGACTCTATTGACGTTACTGGTCTGTGTGCTTTTGAACTGGTGGAGAATCAAGGAGACTGTTGTTGCGTCACAAATGGCTTATTCCTCTCTTCATAGTGCACTACACTTTTTGAAGCTTGGACATCTGCAGTGAAAAAAGCGCATTACATATGAAACCACTGCCTCTGCAGTCAACACTAAAGCCATGGGGAATCCAGCAGTTTATGACTGAGCCCAGTTTAAGGCCAGGATTTAAATAAGGCCAGACCTACATAGTGCACTACATAGCAATTAGGGAGTCATTTGAGATCAAGCCTTTTTAATCTTTCTTTCTTTCTTTCTTTCTTTCTTTCTTTCTTTCTTTCTTTCTTTCTTTCCCTTGAACTTCTTTCTCTTTCTTCATACATTTCTTTTTCCTCTTTGCTTACAGTCAGTCTTTTTCTCCTTTCCATTTTCACTTTTCTGATTTTGTCCATTTCTCTCTCCCACATTCTCATTCTCTCTGTCCTCTTGCACTCCCTCTTATCCTCATCTCTCTCTCTCTCTCTCCCCTCTCAGAGTGGGGTCAGTTTTCATTGGCAGGGGCTCTGTGGAAAGTGCTATTTCAGCAATGCTCGGTGTCTGGTCTCAGGTTGCTGCTCACGTTACAGTCGTTGATTGACACTCAGTGCAAAATGCAGCACAGTGCCACAGGGATCCCTCTGTCCCCAGGGTCCTGTTGCAGAGGGGATTCAATCAAAGTGAACCCCGATCTAGTCCCAGGGCAAGTTTAAGGGGTTCATGTCCACTCTGTGTTCATCCATTACGTCAAAAAATTTGCAAACACTAGAGGGCGCAGGTGAGCAGGTGTCACTCTGAGGGTCCATCAGCGACCAGCTGGAATCTGGTCCACGTTCCTTTTGTTGTCCTCTTGCTGTCAAAGTGCAGAACTCGCCTGATGTGGGCATGGCAAGGAAGGGGAACTCAGAGGGACTTGGACTGGAGATGTGGCAGCTTCTATTAGTGAAGGTTGAAGACAGAGGAGTGGTTTTACAGGGTGCGTGGTCTGGGAGTGGTCTTTCTCCCAAACTTTAGCACTGGCGCCCCCTCCAGGCTGTGTTCCCACCTTGTGCCCAGTGATTCTGTATAGGCTCCAGACCCACCGCGACCCTGAACTGGATAAGGTTTATAGACAATGAATGAATGAATGATAAATAACTCCATTTTAATGTGTCTATTGCTGCAAAACTTCAGTGGTGCACACTTCCTTCTTCCAGAAAGCTCCTCCCACTCCAAAAATACGGCTAATGAGAAGAAAAGATGCTCAGTGTGATATTTTTAAATCAGCTGTCAGCAGCATACAGCAGTGAGTCATCTCCTCTTTTCTGATTCGGAGATTTGCCGATGAAGGTCAGACATTTTGTCTTCTCTTCTCTGCCTCATGAGACCGAGGAGAGGGAGGCTGTAGTCGAAACCTGAATTCTGTAAAAGAAGAAACTTGGAGTTAGATTAGTTTTTCTTCGTGTTGGTGATGTCTGGCAGCGCTTTCTGAAATGAGCAGAGTCTCTACTCTTTTGCTCCAGATTCAATCAGGTTTCGTGTCTGAAGTTTGCTTCTGCATTCACTGCAGTGACACTGACGTGGTGGT
Organism: Hoplias malabaricus; assembly: GCF_029633855.1. Lineage (NCBI taxonomy): Eukaryota > Metazoa > Chordata > Actinopteri > Characiformes > Erythrinidae > Hoplias > Hoplias malabaricus. Next base: position 33,775,137 of record NC_089816.1, read on the forward strand.
GGTGTGTTAGTGTGTGTTGTGCTGGTGTAGAGTGGATCAGACACAGCAGTGCTGCTGGAGTTTTTAAACCCTGTGTCCACTCTCTGTCCACTCTGTGAGACACTCCTCCCTCGTTGGTCCACCTTGTAGATGTAGAGTCAGAGACAGTAGCTCATCTGTTGCTGCACAGTGTGTGTCGCTCGTCCTCTAGTCCTTCATCAGTGACACAGGACGCTGCCCCCTGCTGGCTCGGTGGACTACACTCCATGTACAATGATCCACCACCACATCACACCTGCTCTGTGGGGGTCCTGAGCGCTGAGGAACAGGGGGAAAGAGGGAAAACAAAGTATGCAGAGCGATAGTTGGAATACATTCTGTGATTGTAGAACTACAAAGTGAGAGCTCCACCAAAAAGGCTTTGGCAGATGCCTGTCACACACATAAAAACACACCTCTCCAGAGTCATGAAAGTAAGAGTAAGTCAGGCCGGCAACTCCATACGGACGAGTGCATGCTTCCCATACCAAAGGTATCTTCCACTAAGCCCTTGGAATGACAAGCACGCTGGCCAAGGCCTCCAGTGTCCAGTCTGAGTCCAGACACCGTCGTATGAAACTTGCTTCAGAAGTGGAATTAACATAGTTGTCATCACCTTTGGCCAATTACCCCTCGTCTTTTTCAGTTTATGGGTTCTTAACTTTTTTCTTGAGCTGTTTTACTGACTTTTAGCTTGTAAATGTAGCTCAGCTGACCTTGAATCGACTTCCTGACTCTGTCCAAATATCACAACCCTCTTTAAATGTTGGACAGCTGTTGGACAATGGCCAAATGTCTGTTGATGCAACATAGGGGGAATGCAAACTGCCCAGATCTGTCACGTCAGTCAAGAGATGCCTCTGCTTAGTTGTACCATGGGCTGTGATAGAGAAATGGGGGGACATCCTATACCTTCGCTAGTGGTGCTCTTCGGAAGTCTTGGTCTTGGACAGCTGAGGCATCACCTGGATTCAAACCAGGCCAGCGCTGTATTGTCATATCTCCACATATAAATATATATATAATTTTTAAAAATCTTTGTCCAATCTAGCAACATTTTTTTGTTTTCTGTCTCTCTCTCTCATTTCTCTCTCTCTCAGTATCTCTCTCTCTCCCTCTCTCTCTCTGTCTTTCTCAGTATCTCTCTCTCTCTCTCTCTCTCTCTCAGTATCTCTCTCTCTCTCTCTCTCTCTCAGTATCTCTCTCTCTCTCTCTCTCTCAGTATCTCTCTCTCTCTCTCTCTCTCAGTATCTCTCTCTCTCAGTATCTCTCTCTCTCTCTCAGTATCTCTCTCTCTCTCTCTCTCTCTCAGTATCTCTCTCTCTCAGTATCTCTCTCTCTCTCTCAGTATCTCTCTCTCTCTCTCTCTCAGTATCTCTCTCTCTCTCTCTCTCTCTCTCTCTCTCTCTCTCTCTCTCTCTCAGTATCTCTCTCTGTCACTCGCTCTCTCTCTGTCCATTTTGTGTCCACAATCTCTTCTTCCATAAACCTTCAGTTAGACATTTAGGGCCTGCAGCAGATTCAGACTCTCTCTCACTCACACACACACACACACACACACACACACACACACACACACACACACACACACACACACACACACACACACACACACACACATATCCATTGTCCTGAGACAGAACAGAATGAGACTTTGAACACACTCTGCTGATGTAAACAGAAATAATGTGTGACATCAGCATTTTTTAAACGCTGTGTTTTGCCTCTAAACGTCTTCAGAAATCCCTGAGTGTTTTCAGTTTCCTAAAACACCATCTTTAAAACTCAGTTTTTAAAGACATCCTGATATGTGTAAACGAGGCCTTAACTTGCCCTGAGACAAACGGCCGCCTGGATTCCCCTGGGCTCATGAACTGGTGACCCGCACTGAACACTGCACATGGACACAGCCTCAGGAGCAGGGTTCTCTCTCTGCGTCTCAGCCTTTGAGTGGACGGTGAATTTCTGAGCATCCCTGGTTTCTTTGTGCAGACCTGAGCTCTGATGGGAGCGGACGCCTGAGCCGGGAGATGGATGATTCATTAAGAAGAGTGTATTCTCATTCTCCCTTTTCAGGATCCACAGCTTGTCTGTTTTGTATGTAACGCAGAGGAGGGTTTCCGTAATCTGTCTGTGTCCAGACTGTGGAGATACAATAAGGGTTTGTTATTTATTAATAATGTGGGCTCAGAAATACATTACAAGCATCTGACAGTTCAGTGTATAGCAGTCGGGCCTGTTACCGAAAGCTTGACTTACACAGAGTTTCTGTGGGAATTTAAAACAGGGAATAAACACTTACAGAGAAGTTAAACCTCAGCCATTTTTCTTTTTAAACACCTTAAAAGATGTGGAGATACTGAATGTAAATGACTACATGCTAAACTGCTATAGGCTAAATGGGAGGGGCTAAACTGCTATAGGCTAAATGGGAGGGGCTAAACTGCTATAGGCTAAATGAGTGGGGCTAAATGGGAGGAGCTAAACTGCTATAAGCTAAATGGGAGGGGCTAAATTGCTATAGGCTAAATGGGAGGAGCTAAACTGCTATAGGCTAAATGGGAGGAGCTAAACTGCTATAGGCTAAATGAGAGGGGCTAAATGGGAGGAGCTAAACTGCTATAGGCTAATTGAGAGGGGCTAAACTGCTATAGGCTAAATGAGTGGGGCTAAATGGGAGGAGCTAAACTGCTATAGGCTAAATGGGAGGGGCTAAATTGCTATAGGCTAAATGGGAGGGGCTAAACTGCTATAGGCTAAATGGGAGGGGCTAAACTGCTATAGGCTAAATGAGTGGGGCTAAATGGGAGGAGCTAAACTGCTATAGGCTAAATGGGAGGGGCTAAATTGCTATAGGCTAAATGGGAGGAGCTAAACTGCTATAGGCTAAATGGGAGGAGCTAAGCTGCTATAGGTGAATGCCCCCTGACTGACACAAGCACCTCCGGGTGACTGTCTGTGAGGAGTGTGGTGTGTTCTCCCTGTGTATGTGTGGGTTTCCTCCAGGTGCTCCGGTTTCCTCCCACACTCCAAAAACACATGTTGGTAGGTGGATTGGAGACTCAAAAGTGTCCATAGGTGTGAGTGTGTGAGTGAATGTGTGAGTGTGTGTCACCCTGTCCAGGGTGTGTTCCTGCCTTGTGCCCAGTGATTCCGGGTAGGCTCCGGAACCCCCCACCGCCGCCCTGGACTGGATAAGGGTTACAGACAATGAATAAATGAATATATACATTGCATTACCGGATAATTATCTAATTTTCCCAATTTTCTTGCTCGTTTATATCATTGTTGGGAGTGTATTAGGGTGAGGTGTGGCTTGTACAATGCTAGGAGCCGTTGTAGCAAGTGTGGTGTGGTTATTAGTGTGTAGCGCCCCAGCACCAAGCGGGCTATTTTAAAGACGTATAATTGTGGTATGAAAGGGTTTAATTATGAACGAGTGGCCGGGAGATTCTTTCTGTTTTGTGTGGCGCAGATCAAAGTGTCTGTGTGGCGTGCTTTGCATTGGGATTTGTTTTTGCCTGCGGATTCCTGCCATGCCGAGCTATTCATACTGTCCGGCGAGGATGGACGCATCGAGTGCCTGATACTCGGGAAGTTTGGAGGACTTCCAGAGACACAAACACACGCACACACACACCCACATAAACTCTTTAAACCGCTGTGACAAGGCAGAATACCCCCTTCTGCCTGATGACAGGGGTTTTCTGAGGTGATTAACCCCCTCTTGGATGCTGTGGGTCACACATTCGTGTTGTTATCTGACCTTTGGGCTTCTTTCCAGGAGGCCAGGTTACACAGGGCTCGGCTGGGGGCTTTTAAAAAACAGCCAGGTGCCTCTGTCTCATTCACGAGCCAAAGGGTGGGCTGTATGAGACAGAGAGCGAGAGAGACACAGCAAGACAGAACCATACAGGGCAGTGCTTTTCAATTCTTCGCTCTCCGTTACTCAAATTTTGGACCTTATCAGACCTGTCCTCCACTGTTCCTCTCTCATATATTCTGTCCTCCTGCTCGTTCAGTGATGTACAGGTTTGGTAAGCCGAGCCGTTTCACCTGGACAGGCACTTTGAGGGAGTGCTCTAACGGCAGCTTCGGTGTGGGTGAGTAAACCACGGCTCCCTACGTATCCGTGTTATGCTCTGAATGCTCTGAATGTGCTCAGCAAATCCCTCGCTTGGCAAGAGCGTCTCTGGCGTGTAGGAAGGTTGCAGAGGGGCAGAGAGATGCTGCTCTAACGCTTCAGGACCAAACCTCTGCTGGATGAACCTCTCAGGAGCTTTGATTTTGCCTGTTGCTTCTCAGGTCTTGGGTGTATTTAGTTCATGTGCACAAGTGTTTTAAACAATAAAGGGCATAGCTAAAACACTTTGAAAACACTGTGCTGCATATTGTGTCCTCACTGTATTAACCTCAGTCTTAAATTAGACAGAATTCTGTGACCTGCTTTGGTCCAAACCCCACGAGCCCCACAGCAGTGTTCTCCCCCTGTGTAAACAGCCCCTGTTCAGAACGCCCGCTTTCAGCACCTGTTCCTTTAAATGATAATGAGCCGCTCGCTGTTCACCCCGACCCCGAGCGCACAGCAGTGAGGAGCGAGGAGCAGAAGCTCTGGTTTTTAGCCGTTTTCACTCAGTTCTCTTTCTTCTCCATTTTTACTCAGTGCTCTTATTTCTCCGCGCTCGTTGTGTCTGTTTTGCTGCATTTAACCTCGTCTTTGTACTCTCACATAAACACGGGTCCAGTGCTGTGATTGGACAGACTCAGACAAGGGGGCGGGGCCATTCTAAAGTCTCTGCACTTGACGTCAGAAATAGAGCAGAATCAGAACGGCTCGTTTTTGTCCTGTTTTCTGATTTAGGAAGCACACGGAAACTGACTGGGGTCTTGTTTCACAGTGTGTGGGTTGGCGGGTTCCAGATTCACAGTTTAATGTGAACATGCTGTACACACACAGCTCCTCTCTCCCTCTACAGTGAACTACATCAGTCACAAACTACACTGTACACACACAGCTCCTCTCTCCCTCTACAGTGAACTACATCAGTCACAAACTACACTGTACACACACAGCTCCTCTCTCCCTCTACAGTGAACTACATCAGTCACAAACTACACTGTACACACACACCTCCTCACTCCCTCTACAGTGAACTACATCAGTCACAAACTACACTGTACACACACAGCTCCCCTCTCCCTCTACAGTGAACTACATCAGTCATAAACTACACTGTACACACACAGCTCCTCGATCCCTCTACAGTGAACTACATCAGTCACAAACTACACTTTACACACACAGCTCCTCACTCCTTCTACAGTGAACTACATCAGTCACAAACTACACTGTACACACACAGCTCCTCGCTCCCTCTACAGTGAACTACATCAGTCATAAACTACACTGTACACACACAGTTCCTCACTCCCTCTACAGTGAACTACATCAGTCATAAACTACACTGTACACACACAGTTCCTCACTCCCTCTACAGTGAACTACATCAGTCATAAACTACACTGTACACACACAGTTCCTCACTCCCTCTACAGTGAACTACATCAGTCATAAACTACACTGTACACACACAGCTCCTCGCTCCCTCTACAGTGAACTACATCAGTCACAAACTACACTGTACACACACAGCCCCTCGCTCCCTCTACAGTGAACTATATCAGTCATAAACTACACTGTACACACACAGCTCCTCACTCCCTCTACAGTGAACTACATCAGTCACAAACTACACTGTACACACACAGCTCCTCACTCCCTCTACAGTGAACTACATCAGTCATAAACTACACTGTACACACACAGCTCCTCACTCCCTCTACAGTGAACTACATCAGTCATAAACTACACTGTACACACACAGCTCCTCGCTCCCTCTACAGTGAACTACATCAGTCACAAACTACACTGTACACACACAGCCCCTCGCTCCCTCTACAGTGAACTATATCAGTCATAAACTACACTGTACACACACAGCTCCTCACTCCCTCTACAGTGAACTACATCAGTCACAAACTACACTGTACACACACAGCTCCTCACTCCCTCTACAGTGAACTACATCAGTCATAAACTACACTGTACACACACAGCTCCTCACTCCCTCTACAGTGAACTACATCAGTCATAAACTACACTGTACACACACAGCTCCTCGCTCCCTCTACAGTGAACTACATCAGTCACAAACTACACTGTACACAGTGTCTTTAAGAGATACTATGGCCCCCTATTGGATTGGCGATGATAATGCAGTCGTTATCGTATCTGTCTGGATGTGGTTATTTTGAAAGAGGGAGGTTTTTAAAGATATCAGTGTCTGTGTGGGCGGAGCCACAGTCTGGCAGAGATGTTGTTTCCAAACTTTTGATGGTCAGGGCTGAGGTGTGCTAGTGAGTGTCATAATCTTTGTGTGTGTGTTTGTGTGTGTGTTTGTGTGTGTGTGTGTGTGTGTGTGTGTGTGTGTGTGTGTGTGTGTGTAGAGGTGCTGGCCACTCTTGTGGCTCTGTGTATCTCTCCCCCTGTAAGGGGAATGGGCCGAGCTTATCTCAGCGAGCAGGGGCCAGTCTCTCTGCTCATAACTGGGTCTGAACAATCACCCTCTTGACATTAGATACCAGTGTTTATTTACCACCACACAACCACCAATCAGCCAAAACATTACAGCCACCCCCTTGTTTTGACACTCATTTTCCATTTTCTTAGTTCCACTGAGAGTACAGGTCAATCTGTTGCTCTGCATACTTTATTAGCCCCCTTTCACCCTGTTCTTTAACGCTCACACATCACACCTGCTCTGCGGGGGTCCTGAGCGCTGAGGAACAGGGGGAAAGGGATAACAAAGTATGCAGTGCAACAGATGGACTACAGTCTGTAATTGCAGAGCTACATAGTGCAGAAAGAAGGAGGTCATTGTGAAGATCATACGGCTGATGTGGTGTATATGTGGAGTATGTGTATGTTGTGTACACGCCCATGTCTTGCACCGTAAATATAGAACGTGTATCTGTCTGCTATAGGAAGCCTGTCTCCGGCCCCAGATTTTGTAAAAGCAGACGGAAAGTTTGAGCGCACCACCTGCTGCTCCTTTTATCCGGCCCAAGGAGAACCGGTGCTCCTACACGCTCCCAAGATGTTTACAACTGCCGTATCAGGTTAGGCTTCTATTATAAGACGGACCAAGCACTATATATCAGCCCTTTCATCTCCTCAGCCCTGTATCACTGCTGTCTGCCCGCTGTCACTCTCTTCTCCCTCACTCTCCCACAGCGGAGCGGTGTCAGCCCTGTCCTGCTTCAGTGGACACTAGAGGGCGCCACTGAGTGTGTGAGTGGGAGACTGTGTCATACACTTCATACCCACAGTGTGTGGAGGCCCCTCATAATGAGTGAAGTCAGCATCTGTACTGCGCAGTCGTTAGAAATGTCTACAGGTGTGAGTGACTGGGTGAGTGTGTGAAACTGTCCACAGGTGTGTGTGTGTGTGTGTGTGTGTGTGTGTGTGAGTGACTGGGTGAGTGTGTGAAACTGTCCACAGGTGTGTGTGTGTGTGTGTGTGAGTGACTGGGTGAGTGTGTGAAACTGTCCACAGGTGTGTGTGTGTGTGTGTGTGTGTGTGTGTGTGAGTGACTGGGTGAGTGTGTGAAACTGTCCACAGGTGTGTGTGTGTGTGTGTGTGTGAGTGACTGGGTGAGTGTGTGAAACTGTCCACAGGTGTGTGTGTGTGTG